>NC_135504.1:40304764-40463047 GCF_052857255.1 Amblyomma americanum
AACTACCTGCCAGCGATCTGCCCCTTGCGCTGGAGGACGTGCGTGCGGCCATTCACGACCATCTCCGAAAGCAGCACCCCGACCCACGCATCGCGGGAGGTGAGCGCATCGACAGTGTCACCGGCTGTCGCGCACTTACACGGTCGCAACGTGCAATGATCCTCCGCGCGCGCATTGGCTGCGTGTGGCCCGGGGAACGACGGGTGCGGCACGGAATCGCGATGAGTGATGTGTGTGACGGATGCGGTGCAGTGGAAACACTAGAACATCTGCTCCTTCGCTGCTCCGCGTTCGCCGATGCTCGTCGCGATATGCTCGCGGCCTATAGAGCGCAGGGCATACTACCAGACTCCATCAAGACGCTATTGTGGCCGCAGGGCAGTGCGCGCACTCGTGAGCGAACTTTGGTGAGCCTCTGTGCATTCCTCGAACACACGGGCTTGACGTCCCGTCTGTTCTCCGTCAGGTAGTTACACGCAGTGACCGAACGCTCCGCGAGTTCTACCTTGAACGATTAATAACTGGACGCCCCACTCCAGTTGTAACCTACACAGTGCTGTGCGCGTGTGAGATTTAATTCCTCTAAACTGAACTAATCACGCGCACAACCTGAACATATTACTTATTGTGTAAATAGTTTGTACATATTACTTCTCCCCCTGTCCTCTATTCCTGTCCCCTCACCTCTTTCATTTCATTTCTCCATGCTGCCTGCTGTCCTTTATTTCCGCTGCCCCAGCTCAGGTGCTTCAGTATCGATGGCAGATGCCGGGGCTAGCAAAAATCTATTCCTTCCTTTTTACTATTATTTTTAATAAAACCACTACCACCACCACCATGAGCTAGCAGGATCGCCCCCTTGGCTGGAGGACGTGCGTGCGGCCATTCACGACCATCTCCGAAAGCAGCACCCCGACCCACGCATCGCGGGAGGTGAGCGCATCGACAGTGTCACCGGCTGTCGCGCACTTACAAGGTCGCAACGTGCAATGATCCTCCGCGCGCGCATTGGCGGCGTGTGGCCCGGGGAACGACGGGTGCGTCACGGAATCGCGACGAGTGATGTGTGTGACGGATGCGGTGCAGTGGAAACACTAGAACATGTGCTCCTTCACTGTGCCGCGTTCGCCGATGCTCGTCGCGGTATGCTCGCGGCCTATAGGGCGCAGGGCATACTACCAGACTCCATCAAGACGCTATTGTGGCCGCAGGGCAGTGCGCGCACTCGTGAGCGAACTTTGGTGAGCCTCTGTGCATTCCTCGAACACACGGGCTTGACGTCCCGTCTGTTCTCCGTCAGGTAGTTACACGCAGTGACCGAACGCTCCGCGAGTTCTACCTTGAACGATTAATAACTGGACGCCCCACTCCAGTTGTAACCTACACAGTGCTGTGCGCGTGTGTGATTTAATTCCTCTAAAATGAACTAATCACGCGCACAACCTGGACACATTTCTTATTGTGTAAATAGTTTGTACATATTACTTCTCCCCCTGTCCTCTATTCCTGTCCCCTCACCTCTTTCGTTTCATTTCTCCATTCTGCCTGCTGTCCTTCATTTCCGCTGCCCCAGCTCAGGTGCTTCAGTATCGATGGCAGATGCCGGGGCTAGCAAAAATCTTTTTCTTCCTTTTTACTATTATTTTTTAATAAAACCACTACCACCACCTAATTAGAAACTCTGCGCACACCCCTGTGTACTCGGGTCTGAACCCCGTGGCAGCGTTTCAATGGAGACGAAAGTAGTAAGTGGTTTTATTAAAATAGTAATAATAATAATAATAATAATAATAATAATTGGTTTTAGGGGGAAAGGAAATGGCGCAGTATCTGTCTCATACATCGTTGGACACCTGAACCGCGCCGAAAGGGAAGGGATAAGGGAGGGAGTGAAAGAAGAAAGGAAGAAAGGGGTGCCGTAGTGGAGGGCTCCGGAATAATTTCTACCACCTGGGGATCTTTAACCTGCACTGAAAACGCAAAGCACAGGGGCTCCTACGCGTTTTGCCTCCATCGAAACGCTGCCGGCGCGGTCGGGTTCGATCTCGGGGTAACCACTTTGCTCGGAAACAAATTTGGTAATAATAATAATAGTTGGTTTTTGGTGGAATGGAAATGGCGCAGTATCTGTCTCATATATCGTTGGACACCTGAACCGCGCCGTAAGGGAAGGGATAAAGGAGGGAGTGAAAGAAGATAGGCACGAATAGGTCCGTAGTGGAGGGCTCCGGAATAATTTCGACCACCTGGGGATCTTTAACGTGCACTGACATCGCACAGCACACGGGCGCCTTAGCGTTTTTCCTCCATATTTGTTTTTTGAGGACAGAAAGTGGCGCAGTAACTTTCTCACATATCCACTGAACCACCGCATATAACTGAACCACATATCCACTGAACCACCGCGGCGGGTGCGGTTTCGGAGAAAATGAAAATTGGTTTTTAGGAAAGGAAATGACGCAGTAACTGTCTCACGTATCTCGGTGGACACCCGAACTGCGCCGTAAGCCCGGGAAGGGATAAAGGAGGGAGTGAAAGAAGAAGGAAGAAAGAGGGGCTGGGGGATGATTAACATGCACTGACATCGAACAGCACATGGGCGCCTTTTGCGTTTCGCCTGCATCGAAACGCGCCTGCCGCGGTCGCGTTCGAACCCGGGTACTCCGGATCAGTAGACGGAGAACGGCTCTGGATTCTGGTCTTAGCGCCGCGTCTGCTCGTTTCTTCGCGCAAAGGCGCGCACATACACGCAGTGTTCGCCGCACAGTAGCACTCTCATCTTCGCGCCGGGCGCGCGTCGCCATTGGTCAGGCGTGGAGACAAGCTCCTGGAGAATTCGAGCCTCTTCTTTCCACCGCCGCGGTGGCTCGGTGGTTACGGCCAGCCACAACGGTCGCAATTCGATGGAGGCGAAGTTCCCGTCTGCTGCGCGATGTCACTGCAAGTTGAAGAACCCCAGGTGGTCGAAATTATTCCGGAGACCTCCACTACGGCGTCCCTCATGGCATGAGTCGTTTTGGGACGTTAAACCCGCCATAAACCACGAATCGCCTTTCCACGCGAGCGAAGTGCAGAGAGCATCACTCAGCACGCTCGAGATTACACGCTGTTGTGGCCCAGGTTGCGTGGACGAGGTCGGTCAGGAACCACGTGGCCGGTGACGGACTCGCGAGAGCCGGAGAGCGCAGAAGAGGAGAAAGTGTACAGATTTATTTTACATATCTCGAAGACGCCTTTTGCATAACCATGCGGCGGGTTTTGTACACTCCTATGTCCCTAGCTCCCCCCAACTGGAAAATCTGGCACTGGATGAGTGTCTACCCTGGATCAGGCTTGGGTTGCCGCCCACCGCACAGTATCGCCCTCACAGCGGATCCGGTGATGAAGTTGCAACCGTGAGGCAACATTTCTTGCAGGGAGGGTGATTCGCCACCAACTTCAGTGGAATCCGCTAAAGCCGAGAGCTCCGTTTCCAGGCAGGCCCTCAACTCTTAGGGCTCATTCACACTTGAGAGTCGCAGAGGTCGCGCGACCAGCAGTCGCCTGCGACTACACCGCAGTTCGACAACACCGATGTTCACACTTGCAAGGGCGACCTGCGGGTCGCCTTCTCGTTCGAATCTCGTTTGAAATGAGAACTCTTGGGTATGACGCCATTCGCGCGCTTTCGAGTGTTTCGTCTGCTTTGGACGCGTCTCCGGCGCTCGCGCTTGGCCCTAGAAAGAGCTCTGGTCCCTCGATATTAGCAATGTACTGCGACGACCTGAGCGAAGAGGAGGATGTAGCGGCAATGTGCACCGCGGCCGTACAAGCGGCCTGCCAGCCAACCTGGATGCCGGCCGCTAGCGTCAGAAAAATGCGCTAGTATGTTGTTTGTTCCCGTTCATACCATGCGGCATCGCCGGCAACGAAGAAGCTGACGACCTCGCGACCGCTGCACACCAACTACCTGCCAGCGATCTGCCCCTTGCGCTGGAGGACGTGCGTGCGGCCATTCACGACCATCTCCGAAAGCAGCACCCCGACCCACGCATCGCGGGAGGTGAGCGCATCGACAGTGTCACCGGCTGTCGCGCACTTACACGGTCGCAACGTGCAATGATCCTCCGCGCGCGCATTGGCTGCGTGTGGCCCGGGGAACGACGGGTGCGTCACGGAATCGCGACGAGTGATGTGTGTGACGGATGCGGTGCAGTGGAAACACTAGAACATCTGCTCCTTCGCTGCTCCGCGTTCGCCGATGCTCGTCGCGATATGCTCGCGGCCTATAGGGCGCAGGGCATACTACCAGACTCCATCAAGACGCTATTGTGGCCGCAGGGCAGTGCGCGCACTCGTGAGCGAACTTTGGTGAGCCTCTGTGCATTCCTCGAACACACGGGCTTGACGTCCCGTCTGTTCTCCGTCAGGTAGTTACACGCAGTGACCGAACGCTCCACGAGTTCTACCTTGAACGATTAATAACTGGACGCCCCACTCCAGTTGTAACCTACACAGTGCTGTGCGCGTGTGTGATTTAATTCCTCCTAAATGAACTAATCACGCGCACAACCTGGACACATTACTTATTGTGTGAATAGTTTGTACATATTACTTCTCCCCCTGTCCTCTATTCCTGTCCCCTCACCTCTTTCATTTCATTTCTCCATTCTGCCTGATGTCCTTTATTTCCGCTGCCCCAGCTCAGGTGCTTCAGTATCGATGGCAGATGCCGGGGCTAGCAAAAATCTTTTCCTTGCTTTTTACTATTATTTTTAATAAAACCACTACCACCACCACCACCATGCTCTGGGAAGTCGAAATTTAAAAATGAATCAATTTTGAGGATCGTTGGGCAATACCGAGCTGCTGGATACAAGCAAATTTCTTCTCATAGCCGCTTTGCTCCTGTTGCCCAGAGCGGCTCGATCGCCTGGCGTCTGCTTTCTCCGCTGCTGAAGGCGCCGCGGAAATCGAGCATATTTTTATATTACCACGAGACGGGGTTCACAATAAAGCCGTGACGAAAGTAGCATCTTGGTTACAGCGCTGGTCAGCTACGAAACGCCCTCAGCTGCGGCATCGACGTGAAACAAGCTAGGCTTAGCGGCGACTACGCCAGCCAAGCAATTCGTCGTTCGGCGCACCCGCGAGCGGCTTCGTTGCCGAAAGCTCGGCTCGCTCGCTGATTGGTTCAGCGGTTTGCGACTCGCAGTCGCGAGGCTGCAAAATCGAACAGCGAGCGACTGGCCCGCGACTGTCGCTTTTCGACCAAAACAGTCGCGCGACCTCTGCGACTCTCAAGTGTGAATGGGCCCTTAGTCATCTTCTTCTAACCGCGGGTAGTGTGGGCAAATACGGCTGCTTCTCCCGCCGCTGTTCTCAGTACAGGGGGGACTGGCGCCTTTGTTCCCCGCTGCTGTCCGGCTGACTCAGTGTTGCGCTGTTTCCATGCGGCCCGTCAAAATGACCAGCAGGCGCGGTGGAGAGGGACCCTCTTTCCCGAGACAAGAGGGTTCCGGCGTGCAACTGTCGCATGCTCCGGCCCGCGTTGCTATAAGTACGTAGTGTTCCTGTATATGCTCCCGCAGGGAGCAGAGGTGCGCGACTGTTTTCCCCGCGCCGCTCGTAACACTATCCGCGGAGCGGCGATCACATGATACCGTTGACGTATTTTGTTCCAAATCGTATCTGCTCATGCCCAACATATCAGCGGGAGGGGGACAGCCGCTCCCATCTTGAGCACAGTCTCCTTTGTTATCCGACCGGGGGGTATTGTGAAGCCCCCGCTGGGAGGAGGATGGGGCCGGAGGTTCCCCATCTTGAGCCCAGTCTGCTTTGTTATACGACTGAGGGGGTATTGTGAAGCCCCCACAGGGATGAGGAGGGTGCTTCTAAACGGCCTTCTCGTGAGGCTCCTGCCACACAAGAAGCAGCTTTTCCGCAGAGCTTGGAACAAAATGGCGGACCTTCGCGCATCTCTGCTCCCTGCGGGAGCACATACAGGAACTCTTGAAGTACTATCATAACAGCGCTGCCCGTCGGCAGTGTCATATTACGTTTTTAGCGCAATGGAGACATATACCGGTTTTCAGGACCCCTCCTGCGCAGCTGCTCCCCCTGACCCCAACAATGCCACTGCGCATGCTCAAGAGGGGTGCGGTAAACCGGTAGTACATCTCGTGTATGCTACTGCAACGTTCGTGAACCGCCGACTGCGTGATCGGGTGAGATTTTTGCCGCGCCGACTTTCCGAATGTGCTCCGAATTTTGTGGCACACGTTATAGTACCAATGAATTCACCGACACGTTTAGAGTCAAAAGTTTGACTGATTTTTAGGGCTAACACAGTCAACCACTATAAGTCTTATTTCGAATCTTCATATGTCACAAATGCCACAAAACTGCAGGAGCTTGCGTACGTCAAAAAAGTTGACACTAAACCAAGCAAGACAATATACATATTCTGACGTGTCAAATAACATATGGACAAAGAAAACAGGCGTATCGGGATTTATTTCACAAATACTAGTCGTTCACACGCTGAAGAACCTCCTCTAGGTTATCGTAAAGCTGTAGAGCTTGCTCCCAACCCATCCACTCGGGCTCGGTGGCCACGGCAATCTTACGATGGGAGTTCCCGAAAAGTTCATCGCAGTCAACACCGGCGGGCACATCGCAAAGCAGAACTGCGTCCCAAAAATAGCCTGCCAGAGTAGGCACGTCCGCCATGGTGGCTACAAGGACGGCAGGCGCGTCGACAGCAGCGTTTCTGATATCGCCAATGAGCGCCACAGATCGCTGGGCGCGGATCTCGTGTTTCAACGCGATCAGAGAATCTACAGTAGACACCAAGGCGACCGACCGACCTTGCACGCACTCCACGACAGCCTTAGCCTTGGCCTCAATAAGCAGCCTCTTGTACTGTGATATGAAGTCTTGCAGTTCTGCCCGCGGCCTGCCGGCGACTATCTTCTGGGCTTGGCGGCGCGCGGTCATGATGCCGCTCTCTCGTAGCGTTGCACCGACTGACTGCATTTTGCGTTCGTCGAGCCAGGGAAGGTTGCCTGTGTCCAGAGAGTGGAGACGCAGGCGAACGAGGCGGACCTCGATGACGACATCCTTTGCGTAAGGTCTGGTAGGCGTACCGAGGCAGCAAGTCAGGTTCAGTGGCGTCCGCAGTCTTCTGAGTTCCGATTCAATAGCGTCGGTGCCGCAGGCATCCAGGTTTTCTACTACTGCTAGAAGCCTTGTTGTAGAGGGCGCTTTTCGCTGTCGACGCTCTATAAAAGAGGCAATGATCTTGCGATATGCATGACTCGGATCCAGGTAATGCTGGAAGTCACGGATAATTACTAGGGGAATGTCGTTTGTCCACGGGATTCCGTCACTCAGACATGTGGCGAACAGGTCAGGTTCCATAAGGCACACACCGTCTAGGCTGTCACTGGAGCGTGACGCGGAGTGCGAGACGCGGACATCGGCTGGCAGCAAAGCATCCGGCGAGGTGGAAAAATCGTCAACATCAAAGATGCGCTCACCAAGGATGACGACGCGCTGCGACCTGGCTGCACTGATGGCTGCGAGGAAGAGCTGACGCTGCAGTTGAACCGTTGCCAGGGCCACCACGCAGTCTTCGGCACGTACGCGTTCAAGGAGCTCCGCTTCCCGCTGGCTTGCTTTGCACCTGTCGCCGGAATTTAACGTCGGTTCGTGTTGTACCGGTATCAGGGATTTTAGGCGCCGCGAAAACTCTTTGTGATCACGCGACTTACGCGTCTCATCCATGCTTACAGATTGCGATCCCTTTTTCTACTTCGCCTTCGAGCCCGTCAAACGCACTCACTTTGAGACTTATGGCCTAGTACACTTGCGACAGCTGCTTATGGCCGATCGGAAAGGCTTGCGTTGCGCGCGGTGCGAGAGTCACCGACTTCCAGGAACGCTTCTTCCAAATAAAACCCTCGTTCACAGACTGCGTCTTCACTTCCTGCTCTGCTGACAGCGAGGGTTAGCACGAGGGGCGATGAGTCAGGCGTCGTTGACTACTTTATCAGGGGGGGGGGGGGGGCACACAAAGGGTGCATCGAGAGGGGAGGGAGTTGAGGGTCGGCGAAGTCCGAGAGGAATGTCACTGTTGCCAGACTACAGAGATTCGGTGCGCGCTGAGGAGAACGCCTCTGTGCTGCCTTCCCCGCCCAGTCTCCCCGAAGCGCTTTGTGTTCTCATATGACCCACGAGGCGTTTTCCCACTGCCCATGACCGCGCCTTTCTCCCCGATTCGAAATTCCTCACAGGCCTTCTTCTCCTGGTGACAGCCTCGTCTGTACAGCGCATGTTTTGCATGTCCGAGAAGAAACAGGTGCGCAGATGATGTCTGTCTGTCTGTTGTTGCCAGGAAGAAAGAAAAGGAAAGTGCACAGGCCTGCTCACTCGCTCAAGACGAGCCACAATCGCTACCACATGCAGATAGTAGGAGAGTTGAAAGATAGGATAGAAAGACAGGATAGTAAAGACGCGTGGTATAAAGACTGGAGGGGTCTATTTCCTCGAAGTACAGAAGGACAGAAAGCTGGCCGCGTTCGCCGATGCTCGTCGCGATATGCTTGCGGCCTATAGGGCGCAGGGCATACTACCAGACTCCATCGAGACGCTATTGTGGCCGCAGGGCAGTGCGTGCACTCGTGAGCGAGCTTTGGTGAGCCTCTGTGCATTCCTCGAACACACGGGCTTGACGTCCCGTCTGTTCTCCGTCAGGTAGTTACACGCAGTGACCGAACGCTCCGCGAGTTCTACCTTGAACGATTAATAACTGGACGCCCCACTCCAGTTGTAACCATTACAGTGCTGTGCGCGTGTGGGATTTAATTCCTGTAAAATGAAGTAATCACGCGCACAACCTGGACACATTTCTTATTGTGTAAATAGTTTGTACATATTACCTCTCCCCCTATCCTCTCTTCCTGTCCCCTCACCTCTTTCATTTCATTTCTCCATTCTGCCTGCTGTCCTTTATTTCCGCTGCCCCAGCTCAGGTGCTTCAGTATCGATGGCAGATGCCGGGGCTAGCAAAAATCTTTTCCTTCCTTTTTATTATTATTTTTAATAAAACCACTACCACCACCGCATAAAGCAAAGCAGTGCCAATCCTCAGGACGTAGAGCGTTATCGCCTGTGTGTAGTAATAAATAATAATAATAATTGGTTTTTGGGGAAAGGAAATGGCGCAGTATCTGTCTCATATATCTTTGGACACCTGAACCGCGCCGTAAGGAAAGGGATATAGGAGGGAGTGAAAGAAGAAAGGAAGAATAGATGCCGTAGTGGAGGGCTCCGGCATAATTTCGACCACCTGGGGATCTTTAACGTGCACTGACATCGCACAGCACAGGGGCGCCTTAGCGTTTTTCCTCCATAAAAACGCAGCCGCCGCGGTCGGGTTCGAACCCGGGAACTCCGGCTCAGTAGTCGGGCGCCCTAACCACTGAGCCACCGCGGCGGGGCTGTGTAGTAAAACGAAAATCGGTTTTTGAGAAAAGGAAATGGCGCAGTAACTGTCTCACATATCACGGAGGGAGTGAAAGAAGAGCTGCCGTAGGGTAGGTTTCATATTGTGAGCGCGCGCCTTTTCTTTCTATCCTTGCTCTCCTATCCTTTAATTACTCGCCTATTTTCAGCACGCGGCAGCGAGCGTGGCTCGGCTTGAGCCAGTAGGCAGGCCCGTGTACTTTCCTTTTGTCTCATCAGCAGCAGCAGCAGCAGTCGTATATGCAGACAAAAAATAGTAAAATTGGGCAAAGGAAATGGCGCAGTATCTGTCTCACATGTCGGCGGACAGCTGAACCGCGCCGTAAGGGAAGGGATAAAGGAGGGACAAAGAGAAGAAATGTGCTGTAGTGGGGGGCCATGGTATAATTTCGACCACCTGGGGATTTTCAGCGCGCACTGACATCGCACAGCACACGGGCAACTTAGCGTTTCGCCTCCATCGAAACGCGGCCGCCGGGGTCGGGTTTGAACCCGGATACTCCGGATCACTAGCCGAGCGCATTAACCACTGAGCCACCGCGCGGTGTGTATTCGCAAGCACCTTTTGCTGGTCATTGCAAACTCTTTTATTCACTTTTAAACGACTGAGCTACTTCCACCCCCGTCTTATTCACACCGCATCACTCTTCTGTTGTTGCATCTTTTGCTGTTCTCATTTTTCACTATTTTTTTATTTCTGGTGCCTTGCTGTAACCCGCCGCGGTGGCTCAGTGGTTAGGGCGCTCGACTACTGATCCGGAGTTCCCGGGTTCGAACCCGACCGCGGCGGCTGCGTTTTTATGGAGGAAAAACGCTAAGGCGCCCGTGTGCTGTGCGATGTCAGTGCACGTTAAAGATCCCCAGGTGGTCGAAATTATTCCGGAGCCCTCCACTACGGCACCTAATTCTTCCTTTCTTCTTTCACTTCCTCTCTTATCCCTTCCCTTACGGCGCGGTTCATGTGTCCAACTATATGAGACCGATACTGCGCCATTTCCTTTCCCCAAAAAACCAATTATTATTATTTGCCTTGCTGTACAAACAATGTTCACTTCTATCTATCAAGCAACGACGGCTTCGTTCACAAAAGGATGAAATATTCATCACCACTGCAACGGGCTCTGGCTGGACGCCTTATTTTCCTCTTGTGGCTGGTGTGGTGACCGAAGTAGGTCCATGGACCGCTATCTCACGGTGAGTATCTGCTCCGTATTCCTGCAGCTGTGATGAACATGACGTCATGCGGATACAAATCCTCGTCTCTAAACGTTCGCTAGGACCCTGAGGCGCCCCCTCCACTGTTCAAGTTGCACACCGGTACGTTGCCAGTTAGGATGAAGGAGAAGGGATTGTTTTTACCATGGGGAGCTGTCTGTTTGCTGTGTCTCAAACCAGAGTCAATAGGACACGTCTTTATTGATTGCCGGTATGCTGCGCTCTTTTTGGACGTGCTCCAGCGGGCAATAAAAAAAGAATCAGCGTTGACGCCGCATGTGATACGATTTATGAACGTTGAGCTGGATCTTTATAAATTCGATGTATTCTTCCCTCTTGGCCTGCACAGTATTTGGTGAAGCAAAATGGCTGTACGACACTGCGATGAAGATGCGTGGTCTGTCCGCGATTACTTCGAAGAAAAGTGTACAAAGATCTTTGTACACTTTTCTTTGAAGTAATCGTGGACAGACCACCAAGATAGCTCGAGCTATCTTTTGCAGATGAAATTATCAGTTCGATGGGACAGTTGTGTTCCTTGAAGCGGTTCTGAGTTTCTAATGTGAGCGAAACGCATGTCCGTTCCTGACATTTGAGAGTGCAGTGCAGAACATAACCGGGTTGTGTCCTATTGTAAACTGTCGAAACATCTAACGAAGAAAAAAAGTACTCGCCGCGGCTATGAGGTTCTGTACTCGCTTCTCGCAAGAAATTCCTAGGTTCGAATTCTACCCGTTGTTATGCCTGGCGTGCCTTCCAGTCCAAATGAATAAAGACGCGAGCTCCCCGACCACGAATTCCCGAAAACCAACGGGAAGGCTACTGAGACTTCTGAAGAAACGTGTCTGCGAAGACTGGCGCTCGCGCAATGCATTGCGGAAGCAGCGACGACAATGGCGTCCCCACATGGTGGAGCATGCCATCGGGCCGACGAACTGAGCCTTGTTCTCATCAGTCACGCTGGGGTTGACGATTGACAGAGAGCTGCGCTTTCGACAGGCTCCGCGTTCGGGACAACAGACGCAGAAGTGCATGGTCTTCACCCCTGCTGGGAAACGACTTGACATTCCTGTGCAACTTGGACCCGCATTCCTGTGTCACGTACGCGCATTTCTGGGCTACATGGCGCATTCCGGACCCTGGTGCGCGCCCACCTGGAAGCGGTGTTGACAACAACGTGACCGTGTCTTGTATTCTTTCCATCAACCGAGCTGCGATAGAACATCATCACCGCCCTGCCGTGGGCGGTACGATCAGTGTCATCGTCTGCACGTTTGATTGTACGTCATTCTTCGAACTGTATTCCCCAGCCAGGGATCTGCGGAGAGCTGCTGGTTCGGGTACCGAGACACTCCCGGCCGCTAAGAAGCTCTCTTTACTGAGAGGCACTCTCAGTTGCTCTCACCTGTACAGTATGCAAGTAGTCTGGGCTCCGTGCGCTGGTATGGTGGCGCCAGCAGCGACCACATCGCCAGCGCCGCCTCGTGGCACTCGCCGCGTTAACCGGACGCTCAGTCACGGCCGGTCTCTCGAAGGGAGAGCGCGCGCGCCCCTCTCGAGACTGGCCGTGGTGGCCCTGCGCCTTCCTCCATGCCCAGTGCGTTAGCGCCAGCCCGGCCGCATAGCAGACACGCACTGACCGCGATGCCATTCTAAGTCAACGCCATCTTCTCTGCGGATTTCAACGCATTGAAAGCCTTGACGCCACTACTGCTGCATTTCGTTTTTGGGCTGATCACCGATTCCGAGCAACCATGATTGTGTTGCAGTCCCGACGGCACTGCTATATCTGGCAGCGCAGTTGAGCTTATTGAGATTAATTAAGTACCTTTACAGTTTGAGAAACAAGGCTCTGACCCAAATAATGAAATCAGCTATGTAATTTACATCCACTGTGACATCGACTACGTGAATGGTCGGCTAGAAATTCGAAAAACGCAAACTTACTACACATAAATATCAGATGATAGTGCTCTACATCCTGCACGATTGACCCTGCTTTACTTTATATACATGGTTTGCATGTGACGTCACGCCCGGCGGCGCGCGCTGCGGCGGACATGTTGGTGCAGTCTGTGCGGAGTCGGTGGAGTGCGTATCGCATGCGTTTCCTCGCTAGTGTTAACACGTGCAATTTTGTTGCCTTTTGTGAGGCATGCCGCCGCTTCTCAGTAAGCAGCCTTTAGACGCTACCTACCGCTTAGATCTTACGGGGTCGGAGCGCGTTCGGTATGCGGAAAAAGTGCGTCTCTGCGATAATATCGACCCGTTCATGCCGCGGCCGGGAACGGACACAAGCGATGTCGACATATTTCCAGAGATTTGTTACGGTGACATCGTCAATTACCTTGTTTTTTCTGCAAGCTTTCTGACCCTTGAAGAAATGAAGGCGTGTAAGTCCACCGAGGCGCATAATTATTTCACTAGCGGCTGGGCGAAGGGACTGTCGGCAAAACAGCTGCAAGGGGACAAGGTGCTTCTACTTGGAGAGGTAAGCCGCAGGGCATTGATCATTGTAAGGATTAGAGTAAAGAAATAACGGTTATTAAATCCAAAAGTGACTGAGTGTAAGCAATCACTCAGTAAAGTTTTAAAAAGAACTGTTTACAAACTGTCAGGCTAGTGATTCATTTCTTCATATTTACTGAACCTGGACGACTTCAGATTAAATCACGAGTTATTTTATTTTTATGGGCATATGAAGGGAACCGTTGCTGGTTTATCTTAGTTTGGAAATCCAACAAGTTATTGCGCAAAAAAGAAACGGTCATGCGTGGAGAGATTGTTATCGCTCGCTACAGATTTGTCGACCAACAATTTAGGTCTCGCCTGTCGCGTCGCGCATTATGGCCCGCATTAAGTGATCAAGCTCATCGCTGTTGCTGTTTTCGACGGTCCGGTAGCGCGACAAGATCGACAGTGACGTGTGCCTTCGCAGAGATGTGCCCAATGTTAATTTGGATTCGTAGCCTCCATTGTTCCCGACTCCTCAGCCTGACACTCCGCTTGAGCCGCGCGTTTCTGGGTCCGTCGTCTTGCCGTGCGAGTGTGGCGACCGGGATCACCATGTTTTGCGCTGTAGCCGAGCAAAAGCGTAGGGGCCCAGTCCGGGTCCGTCTCCTCCCACAGTCTTGATGGTCTGCCTACAAAATGCAAGAAAAAAATTGTTTAAAATGAGATTTTCCGCTATGCTTGTACGTCATGCACCTAAATAAACACTGTGCATATGCAACGGACTTACCTTTTGCGAAGTGGGCGCTGCAAACACGTATGCCCGTCCTTTCGGTGTTGAGATCGGCACGTTTTATACGAGCCAGCCACACCTCCCGTCGCTTCGCGCATAAAGCTTTCGTACGGTCACCTTGATGCTCGATGACCTTTGGAAGACGAAAGAAGTTTGTGTTTGTTGATTTCGCCCAACAAGTGCGGTTGGAGCACCCAACAACAGCGCAGATAACCATCGCAACGCCGTCGAAGTACACCGTACGCGCGAATTGCCTCAAGTGCACCACGGCCGCTGCGACTGCACCAACATGGCGGAACAGTATCCCAGGGTTCCCAGCTACGACGTCAGTGCAAGCCATGTATATTTCCCTCAGAGGAGCATAGCTCTAAGCATACAAAAAGACGATGGGTTTCTTGGTAAGTATCTTCCACAGTTAGAGCAGTTTCATTTCAGGAATTTCATGAAGGCATCAATTACATGAATTGTTTTGGTCGAATTTCTCTTTTGGTAAATACTTAACTATAGAAAGGCCGCCGCGGTGGCTCGGCGGTTATGGTGCTCAGCTGCTGACCCAAATGACTCGTGTTCGATCCTGGTTGCGGCGGTCGCATTTCGGTGAAGGCAAAATTCTAGAGGCCCGCGTACTGCGCGATGTCAGTGCACGTTAAAGAACTCCAAGTAGTTGCAATTATCTAGAACCTCCTACTATGGCGCCCCTTATAGTCTTCGTTGCATTAGGACGATAAACCTAATTAAAATCAAAAGATTAATTCCCGAAATTAAGGGTTTAGTGATGTTGTGAAATCCAAGAAATATATAGAGAAATTTGAACCACTCTCTATTTTTCTTTTTATTCGTCTAGAACAGGATTTGAGATCTCATAAATGCAACAAATAAAGATACAAAATTTTAAACCACTGAAGGAAATAAAATGATGCAAATAAATACACAAAAGCTTAGGTGAAACAATGTGAAAAACGACATAAGCACCCTCAAAAGTACGACGTCGCTCCCACTGCATACACACACGCACGAAAAAAAAAACTAGAAACAAAATTGACGCGCTGAAGCAGAGATGCGCATAACAAGCGAAGACAAACTTCAGATGCTAGCTCCAAGAACTTCACCGTGGGCCATTTCCTGTGACTGACTGAACGCATTCCTTCACTCTACATAAAGACATAAAGCAGCTCCTACCAATGATGTCACGTTCGAAACACCCCAGTCAATGTAAACCATTTCCCAGTTCACTCCCATGAATTTAATTCCACAGTGCACTCATTCCCAGCATACCCTCTGTGCATGAGCGAGCATGCACGATGTCCAAGAAAAGCGTTTAAATATATTCGGTACTTTGACTGCAGTGTTTTTATAGCTGTTATGACATTGATTAAACACAGCAGTAAGTAGAGCACCCATAATTATCCAAATTTGTTCTCGCCTTCGGACGAAACACCTCACCGCTCACCTCGCTCACTGCAAACTGAACCAGAGAGCTGCGTTGGCTGCGTCCGCCTTTCGCCACCGCTGTTAACCAGGTGGCGCCACTCGCGCGCGCCAAACTGCAGCGCACGGAGCCCCGGCCCGACAGCGCTACCTGAATCCCAACACCGTGGAACTTTCCTTCAGGATTTTTTTTCTGTTTCTGTGAGGAAGAAGGACCACACACAAATTGCTGAAATCGCTCGCCGCGGCTGGTATTCCTAGCGCATTAAAAATTCGGCAGAGACGCTTAAATGCGAAAGCACATGCATGTATGACATCACCTGGAACGCTGTACGA
The DNA here is from genome assembly GCF_052857255.1 of Amblyomma americanum. Lineage (NCBI taxonomy): Eukaryota > Metazoa > Arthropoda > Arachnida > Ixodida > Ixodidae > Amblyomma > Amblyomma americanum. Next base: position 40,320,495 of record NC_135504.1, read on the forward strand.
GGTTGCATAACAATTTTTGATAACGAAAGTCTGGGAAGGCATACGACTGAAGGCGCATATTACGTCGGTTCGAATCCCTGCCGCAAGCTAGCCTCCAACTTTACCAGCGCATCTAAGCTGTATGGAACCAGAAATCGTATGACACTACGCGAAACGCTGTGCAACAAACGGCTGCGTCACAATTGTGGCCATGGTTGGGGTATGTAAAAGAGGCTCTATTAGATGAATTAATAGTTCCATTCCAGATCAAAGGGCTACAAGTAGTAAAGAGGGTAGCAGTAACCCAATGAGTGGGGTTAAAGCCCCGCCTCACACTGTTTGTATAAGGCCGCTTCATCTACCAAAGGCAGCAGGGTCCTCCTTAATGCTGCGGAAGCAGAAAAAAGCATTTAACTAAAGGCCCAGAGTTCTCCTTTGTTTGCTTACGAGTCAGCGGCCAACTATTGCGAGGTGTTTACCGGTGGTCGGTTGTTTTTTTTTCGCCAACCACTTGCCAACATGGCAGTCGACTAGCTGTCGCCCGACGCTGGCCTGAATTTAGTCGGCCGAGCAAATTGGCCACTAACTCAAAACCGGTGACTTGCCAACCACCGGCCGTTGGGAAATTTCTCTAGGGCCTTTGCTTTGCTTTTCCTTTGCCTTAGTTTCATGGGGCTGTGACGCGGTGCGAATCTTATGACTATCATGGCAGGAGGCAGTTAAATTAGTTATTGCTCGCGAGCTAGGTTAGAGCCCCCGATCCTCACAAATCGCTTACCAGAGAACAGCAAACGATCTACAGGCATATACAGGCGGGATCCTTCCCGCACCCTTACCTTCAAAACAAGATGTACCCGGAAAGGTACGAGAAGGAATGTGATTTCTGCAAGGCGCAGTTAGGCACGCTCCAACATGTCATTGGAGTATGCAACAAGGAAATCCACCCACCTCTTACCTGCCCCACTACCCCACCCCATCCCTCACCCTCCCTTACCGAGCGATGGGAGACCTTGCTAACCAGCCCCGCCGTGGAAGACCAGCTCGTCCTGATCTCCAGGGGCCAGGCGGCTAGGGAAGCATATGGGTCCCGTGAAGAGGGAACCACTCCCATCGACGGAGTCTAAGCAGACGTCGAGCTCGAATCAATAAAGTTGTTTCTCTCTCTCTCTCTCTCTCTCTCTCTAGGTTAGAGCAATCTGGGTCTCTCACACACCCCACCGGCAGCTGCACCTGTCACGCCGAGCTTCAGCACGACACATAATTGCCTTTTCGCTAGTGAACCCTCTGGTTCTAGCACACTAAAAAAAAAAAAAGCTAATGCGCGCGGCAGCTGCTAAACTGACACGATTAGAAACGAACGCGTTAATTCATACCCCCAAATCACTATCCGCCTTGTACCCGCAACTTTACAAGCCATGGAGAATGTCGGCACTGTGGAGAAATTGCGGATTTCTACACATGCTATCGCTTTGCCATAAAAACAGTGACATATCCCCCCTATCCTTTCCCCAACTCCTAACTGATCGGAGGCCGTATTGCCCAACGCAGGCCCTGAGGGCCAGATGTGGCGCGTTAACAGCTAGGGCCGCCGTCGCAGCTTTGACCAATGGAATCCTGAAATAGGAATAATAACTGGAACTACGGGGTTAAAACTCAGTTTGGTCAATAAGCATTTTCAACAGCATCTGCTGTGTACTTAATTGTGCAGGGATAAAGGCGTTAAGGACACAGATTTTACAGAGAGTGGGAGTAACGACAATGGAGGATTATTCCTCCAAGTGGCTGACCAACAACAAAGAGAGCAGGAGCCTTCTCTGGTTCCTGCACGAAAATAACTAACATGATTTTGTATAGTATACGGCGAACCCAAATTATGCCTTTATGGCAAGTGTGCGAAATAAAAAAAATTGTTTTCTGTTTTGTGACACTATTCAGGAGTTTATAAACTGCACATCTCCAACCAAAAATGTTAACTTTAACCCAGCGTTTCGAAGCCGACTCAGCTCCTTCATCAGGGGTGACAGAGGGCAGTAGCTAGCGTCTTTTAAGTATGGAGGGGAGGGGGGGGTGGGGGGTGAAAAGAACGACAACTGTGTCGCGAAAGGCGCGGGGGAGGGTGGTTTAGGCTGTTAGTCACGCTGGCGCACTGCAGGGAGGTGCTGAATGGCGACTTTTTTTCGTTGCGTTGAAGAGCGAAGTCCCTGGGCATATACTGGGGGCAGGTTTCCTTTTGTGCGGTTGATATTGTTCGGGTGTGGTTTGGATATGCCAGGATTCCAGAAGGAGTTTCTTGTGGTAATTTGTTTCGGTTCCGAGGATACGGGTCTCTGCAAAGTTGATTCTATGATCGGAGTCCTCGGAATGTTCGGCTACTGGATTGCGCTCTCTTGCGAATTTTTGGACGTCGTTCTTGTGTTGCCGAATTCTTTCTTTGAAATTTTTGGTTTCGCCGGTGTAGCTCGCGTCGCAGTCGGCGCATGGAATTTGGTAGACAATGCCTTGGGCTCTTTCTCTCGGCGGCCGGTCTTTGGGAACAGGCAGGCAAAGCGCAACAGTGTTTGTGGGCTTGTGCGCAACCTGGAGACCCGATTTTTTCAGGATTCGGTCGATGGTTTCGCTGACACCTCCGACATAAGGTAAAGTGACGTATTTTGGTGGTGGCGTTGGTCTTTGTGCGTTGATTTCTTGACGAATGTTGTGTTTTGGACGTCGAATGGTTTTTTGAATAAAGTCTTTTGGGTAGCCGTTCATGATGAGTTCTTTGAATATCGTGCGTTGTTCTTTTTTTCTGTCAAGTTCTGTGCTGCAGTGAGCGTCTTCACTACTGATGCTTTATGGACTGTCGGGTGGTTCGTAGAGAAGTGGAGATACCGGCCTGAGTGGGTTGGTTTGCGGTATGGGCTCCGTGCGCTGGTATGGTGGCGCCAGCAGCGACCACATCGCCAGCGCCGCCTCGTGGCACTCGCCGCGTTAACCGGACGCTCAGTCACGGCCGGTCTCTCGAGGGCAGAGCGCACGCCCCCCTCGAGACTGGCCATGGTGGCCCTGCGCCTTCCTCCATGCCCGATGCGTTCGCGTCAGCCCGGCCGCATAGCAGACGCGCACTGACCGCGATGCCATTCTGAGTCAACGCCTGCTTCTCTGCGGATTACCACGCATTGAAAGCCTTGACGCCACCGCTGCTGCATTTCGTTACAATTGCTTTCAGGTTGGGCTGATCACCGATTGCGAGCAACCATGATTGTGTTGCAGTCCCGACGGCACTGCAATATCAGGCAGCGCAGTTGAGCTTATTAAGATTAATTAAGTACCTTTACAGTTTGAGAAACAAGTCTCCGATTGGCTCAGACAATGAAATCAGCTATGTAATTTACATGCACTGTGACATCCACTATGTGAATGGTCGGCTAGAATTGCGAAAAACGCACTTACCACACACACACACACACACACACACACACACACACACACACACACACACACACACACACACACACACACACACACACACACACACACACACACACACACACACACACACACACACACACACACACACACACACACACACACACACACACACACACACACACACACACACACACACACACACACACACACACACACACACACACACACACATATATATATATATATTTATGAAGGGAGCCAACAGTCACTCTCAAGGCTCGCTTACACCCAGCAAACATAAATACCCACGATAGCAGCAGATTGGACAGCCGTCGCCGTAGCTCAGTTGGTAAGAGCACCGGACGCGATATTCGGAGGTCGTGGGTTCGGATCCCACCGGCGGCATGGTTGTTTTTTCTGCTGCTTTATAAGTAATTTTCTTTAAGCGATTTATTAATCTAAGAAGTATTATCCCACTGATAAGCATAACACATTAAAAAAAAATTAACGTTCCCCTATGCACCTTGGTTTCGGTGACTGTTGGCTCCCTTCATAAATTTGTCAAACGGGCCCCTTATTTCCTTGAACTATATATATATATATATATATATATATATATATATATATATATATATATATATATATATATATATGATAGTCATCAGACGATAGTGCTCTACATCCTGCATATAGTTCACTAATCCTGCAGGATCGACACTGCTTTACTTTGTGTATTCCCCTCAGAGAAGCATAGCTCTAAGCATACAAAAAGACGATGGGTTTCTTGCTGATTATCTTCCACAGTTAGAGGACTTTCATTTCAGGAATTTCATGAAGGCACCAACTGCATGAATTATTTTGGTCGCATATTTTTTTGCTATATACTTAACTCTAGAAAGGCCGCCGCGTTGGCTCGGTGGTTATGGTACTCAGCTGCTGACCAAAATGACTCGGGTTCAATCCTGGTTGCGGCGGTCGCATTTCGATAGAGGCGAAATGCTAGAGGCCCGCGTACTGCGCGATGTCAGTGCACGTTAAAGAACCCCAGGTGGTCGAAATTATCTGGAGCCTTCTACTATGGCGCCGCTTATAGTCTGAGTTGCATTGGGACGATAAACTCCATTAAAATCAAAAGATTAATTCCAGAAATTAAGGAATTAGCGATGTTGTGAAATCCAAGAAATATGTATAGGTAATGCATACTGAAGAAGTTGGCGCGGAAAAACGAGGACAAGCGAGACAAACAAAGACGAGCGCTACTCACAACTGAAGGTTTATTCCAGACAATGCTCGAATAAATAGTGAAACCAACAAGAACAAAAACAAACAAACGTCATGAACACCACAAGTTACTCCGTGAATCTCAATGATTTGGTTAGGAACAGATACTCCCTATCAGAGAAGCGGACGGAAGTCTGACTAATGCACTTATCGCCACTGATGCGCATATGAAAGGCTTCCATGAGCTACCGCGTGAGTTGCTCCCTGTGCCTGAATAGGATCGTCGTTTTTTCAAAAAGCGGTTTACACTGGATTTTCTTTTCCTTGTCGTTTGTAATGCACGTGCGGCAATGTTTAGGGAGGTTATCAAGAGAATCTCCCCCGAGCAATCTTCGGTGCTCTCCTAATCTCTCGTTGACGCATCGTCCAGTTTGGCGGATGTATAGAGCGCCACATTGTATAGGCCATTGTATAGGCCACATTGTATTGTATTGTATAGGCCGGCCACATTGGAAGTCGATCTCTCTGAAGTTCTTCGCGATGGCTGCCTCGGCTTTCTCCGCGAACATTCCTTCAGGAATCAACACGAACCCCCCTAGCTTACTTCAAGGAGAAGAAGATAAAGGAAGAAGCTATGGCTTTGGCGCTCCGCCACAACCTGGAGAAACTAGCAAATGGCATCAAGAAAGCTCAAGACCCTCATCTAGCCGCATTTTTTATGGCAAAAACCCACAAGGAAAGAATTCCGTTCCGGGCAATCGTGTCCGAGCGGAACACGTGACAATTACTGATGGCCATGTACCTTCAGAAACATCTGGGAAGCCTAAGCGTGGAGGACCCTTTCATGGTGGCAAATTCTGAGGCAGTGGTGAGTCTACTCAGCAACAGCAACCCAGGACAGTGTACCTCTTTCAGCGTGGACATTGAGGACTTGTACTATTCAATGCCAAGTAACGAGATGATAAAAAGTGTCCAGGAATGCATTATGGAGCACAACGACGAGGCCGCATTCGTGTCCCGATGTGGTGTATCTGTTGGGTCTTTTTTGGAGATACTCACGTTTTATCTCAAATCAACGGTCATAGGGTGGAGCGGGAAATTTTTCGTACAGCGAACTGGTGTTTGTATCGGGTCTCGCATAGCCCCCATCCTTAGCAACATTTTTCTGGCTAAGGTGGACAGAGGCATAGAAAAGAAATCAGGAGGGATAATTTGGAAGGCATGTAGGTATGTTGATGACTACTTAGTGTTGTCTTCTGAACCCAACCTGCAACGCACCGTCGTCAATGTGCTAAAACTCTTTAACGAGTGCGGCCCTGGTCTCAATTTCACAGTAGAAGTACCAAGAGATGGAAGGCTCCAGTTCCTAGATCTGTCTTTGCATTTTCGCCCCAAACATGTTTGTTGGGCATACCACCCTAGGGCCAAAAAAGCGTTGCTTGATTATTCTTCTGGTCACTCCAAAGTCATAAAGAACGGGATAGTCACTTCCTGTCTAAAAGCGGCCATCACCAAGTCTTGCTCACATGCTATCAAGGAAAGCGTCGAGTCCCAGGTGAAGAGGCTGAAAGAAAGCGGGTACCCTCAGCATATAATTGTGGAAGCTTGTGGAAGATTGGTAAGGTGGGTCAAGGATGGGTCGCGACCTAAACTCTGGGAAAAAGAGCGTCAAAAAAATTTTGCAGTCATACCATATGTGCACAGATTGGCGCATGGACTGAAAAATGTTGCCGGGCGTTATCAAATTCCGATTGTGTTTTCCGCCCCTCGGAAGTTGGGAGCAATCTGTTCACAGGTGCACAAACGGATGGAAGAAGGAGGCGTAAGAATGGTACGAAAAACAAGAAAAACAAGAAATGAATGCAACATCAAACACAAAGCCCCGTTCGTTACCTGTGCCAGGGGGGTTGTGTACAGATTGCCGTTGTCGTGTGGCGCTCTATACATCGGCCAAACTGGACGATGCGTCAACGAGAGATTAGGAGAGCACCGAAGATTGCTTGGGGGAGATTCTCTTGATAACCTCCCTAAACATTGCCGCACGTGCATTACAAACGACAAGGAAAAGAAAATCCAGTGTAAACCGCTTTTTGAAAAAACGACGATCCTATTCAGGCACAGGGAGCAACTCACGCGGGAGCTCATGGAAGCCTTTCATATGCGCATCAGTGGCGATAAGTGCATTAGTCAGACTTCCGTCCGCTTCTCTGATAGGGAGTATCTGTTCCTAACCAAATCATTGAGATTCACGGAGTAACTTGTGGTGTTCATGACGTTTGTTTGTTTTTGTTCTTGTTGGTTTCACTATTTATTCGAGCATTGTCTGGAATAAACCTTCAGTTGTGAGTAGCGCTCGTCTTTGTTTGTCTCGCTTGTCCTCGTTTTTCCGCGCCAACTTCTTCAGTATGCATTTCAACCAACTCGCCCAACTTTCTGCTCTCCTATGTATAGGAAAATTTGAACCACTCTTTATTTTTTTTTTATTCGTCCAGAACAGGATTTGAGATCTCAGAAATGCAACAAATAAAGATACAAAATTTTAAACCGCCGTAGGAAATAAAATGATGCAAATAAATACACAAAAGCTTAGGTGGAACCATGGGAAAAACGGCATAAGCACTTTCAGAAGTAAGACGTCGCTCTCACAGCATACACACGCGCACGAAAAAAAAAAGAAACAAAATTGAACCGTTGAAGCAGAGATGCGCATAACAAGCGAAGACTTAAACTTCCGATGATAGCTCCAAGAACTTCACCGTAGACCATTTCCTGTGACTGACTGAGCGCGCATTCCTTCCCACTACATAAAGACATAAAGCAACTCCTACCAATGATGGCGCGTTCAAAGCACCCCAATCAGTGTAAATCCTTTCCCACTTCACACCCATGAATTTAATTCCACAGTGCATTCATTTCCAGCAGACCCTCTGTGCATGAGCGAGCATGCACGATGTCCAAGGAAAGCATTAAAAATATATTCGGTACCTTGATTGCAGTGTTTTTATAGCTGTTATGACATTGATAAACACAGCAGTAGGTCGAGCACCCATAATTATCCAAGTTTGTTTTCGCCTTCGGACGAAACACCTCACCGCTCTCCTCGCTCACTGCAAACTGAACCAGAGAGCTGCGTTTGCTGCGTCCGCCTTTCGCCACCGCTGTTAACCAGGAGGCGCCACTCGCGCGCGCCGAACTGCAGCGCACGGATCCTATCCGGAGAATTGAAGGGTATTGTCGTTTCGGGACACGAGGACGTCCAAAAACGGCAGGGAGTTTTCTTGTTCCACCTCTAGCGTGAACTGAAAAATTCTCAACTAATTAATTGGCTTGCGGCTTATCTTGAGAACAGAGAACAATTTGTTGTTTTTAATGACCACCATTCAGAACGACTTTCAGTTGGCTCTGGCGTCCCGCAGGGCTCAGTGCTTGGGCCTCTTTTGTTTCTTTTGTTTATTAATGATGTACTGCATGGTATTCCCGTTAAGGTTAAACTTTATGCTGACGACTGTGTATTGTACTCGGAAATAGAGAATGCCGCTGACCAGGAACTGCTGAACAATGCCTTAGGACAAGTTGTTGCCTGGTGCAAAGCTTGGCAAATGTCAATTAATTTTCAAAAAACTGTTTTTATGACCATTACACGCAAGAAGCACAAACTTAAATATCCATATGCTACTAACGACATATTTCTCTCCGAAGTAACACACTACAAGTATCTAGGACTCTGGATCACTAAGGATCTCAATTGGACTAAGCACCTTGAATATGTAGTAGCTAATGCTAACCGCAAATTATTCTTCTTGAGGAGGGCTTTGAGACTTTCCACCCCTTCTGTCCGTCTGCTCGCATACAAAAGTGTAATTCTGCCAATACTCGATTATGCATGTGTAATTTGGGACCCTTTCACCAAGACTAACATCACCAAGATGGAAATGGTGCAAAGAAAAGCAGTTCGCTTTATATATAATAGCTTTGGACGTACATCAGTAACCGAACTACTAATGAAAGCAAACCTGCCACCATTAACGCAAAGAAACCGTGTATCACGACTAAAATTCCTCTTTCAACTTATTAACGGTCATTATAAAACCGACCTCACGGGAATAATTAGTTTTTCATCTGGGTATTCTACAAGGCAGAGACACAGTCGCACAATAACCGCCTTTAGCACCCATAATAACTGTTTTAAGTATTCTTTCTTTCCCCGAACAGTAACTGAATGGAATCTACTAACCAATGATCAAATTTCAAAATCATCACTATCGGCATTTATTTCAGGTATTGTTTAGAAATGTGTTGTCTTTAACTGTTTATACGCTCCATGGATCTAATTTGTATTATATGCTCTGTCTGCGTTATTGTTTTCATTATGTATTTATTGTATCCCACCCTGCTAAAATCCCCAGAGGGGATTGCAGTATTGATAAATAAATAAGATAAATAAACTGAATGTCAGGTTCTACGGAGTTTAAATGACGAAGGAAATTTTGAGTCTCAGATTTTTTTTATGACGGCGAAGCAGTCGTCGACATACCTGAGGAAAATCTTTGGTTTCGGGTGGAATGAGTTGAGGGCTCGCTGTTCGACGTGTTCGATTGTTAAATTGGCCATGACGACAGAGATGGAAGCTCCCATTGGTGTTCCTTTCACTTGTCGATAAAATTCCCCGTTTGACGAGAAGTATGTGTTTGATAGGCACAACTCCAGGAGGCGGCACACATCATTTACACTCAGTGGGGTTCGTGCGCTGAGTGTGCCGTCGCGTTGTAGGGCGTCACGGGTAGCGGCCACCGCAAGCTTCACGGGGATGTTTGTGAAAAGGGACACCACGTCGAAGGAGACAAGGCATTCGTCGGCCTCACGGGTGGCTTGGGACACCAGTTCGATGAAGTGAGTGGAATGACGGATATGGGTCGCTGTTTTTCCTGCGATTGGGGATATTAGTTTGTGAAGGTATTCTGACAACGAGCGAAGAGGGAAACACCGGAAGTCGACAATCGAGCGCAAAGGGATCCCCGGTTTGTGGACTTTGGGGAGGCTGTAGAATGCAGGAGCCGATCCGTTGGTGCTCAATAATTGAAGGTAGAGGTTTCGGAAGGTGGGGTGTTTTTCGAATACTTCTTTCAATGTTTTGTTTAGCCTTGCTTGGGTAGCGGTTGTGGGATCCTTCTTCAATTTTGCATATTCTTGACTGCTGAGTCAAGGACCCCACAACCGCAAAAGGAGGCGAAAAATAAAGTTTTGAAACTTAAGTACACGGTGAACCAGTTTCAAATATAAAAATATATTGCCTAAATTTATAACCTGCAGCCAGCAGTCAATGCGAAAAATCTGTCACACTTCGGTACCGCACGGTTGCCTGTTGAGATCACTTTGATAAGCTTGTAGTATCTAGTTGGCACAGGCACTCGTCCTAAAGGTGGCTATTCAGCCTAACAAAGGCATGCATTGTGCTTTTTTCCGCCCGAATGGAGAGAAAAATGTTTGACAATAGTTCTGAAAATCCTTTTGAATAACGCGGCATGGTCAAGATGGGGGTTAGTTTTTTTTTTTTTCACCCATACTGCAATATTCCTGCATCTACGCGCTGATTGATCTAAAAAATTATGGGATTACTGCAACCCCCATTGGAGGAATGCGTGAGCATTTACGCCTCCTCGCCCCTCTTTGCCTAAATTATTCAAGTTCCATCATTACCCATTTTGAGTTTCCAAACTTGGCGCCACGCTTCGTTTTCAAATTTCGCGATACTCTGCGCTCCGTCCACACTTCCGGTTTTTCATATTTGGCGCCCTCTTTAGCTCCGTCCACTTGCGGTGTTTTCAAATTTGGCAGTCGCGTTTCTTTACCCGCCGCGGCACTAACCTACCCCAACGACAACCTCTATCGGGCCACCTAACTCCTCAACGGAGAAACTGCTTAGTATGGGAGTCCACAATACCTGTGTGGAGATCACCAGGACAGTAAGAGAAGTGCAAATTTGGAGCCTTAACTCCTCAGTAAAGCCCCTCCATGACGTTTTCTTCCGACCAGGTAAAAAAAGTGGTAGCGGCAATAGAGGGGCTGTACTCCTCAGTAGCAGGCGGGCAGATCCTCATTGACTTAGGGGAGAGCGAGAGGAAACCCCGTATGCTGCAGAGCTAATCCCCTTAGACATACGGAAGCATCTCAAAACAGCCAATATAACTAAGAACATGCACCCGGAGCATGATAAAGAAAGGAGAAGACATAGAGCTCGAACAATAATGAACAATCTTGCCTGGGACCCGCCGGGTAACATAGTCTTCTGCGACGCAGCCTGTGGGTCCGATGGCGCCTCCGTCATTGCCGCCGTTGATGGGAATGGGGAGAAAGTTACTGTAGCATCGATTAACACCAGGAATGCGTTAGTGGAACAGGGGGCTGCTATTGCCCCTAGCGTGCGTCAGCACCAAAGCCAAGATCATCTTGTCTGACAGTAAGGCAGCTGTTCACCACTTTTGTAAGGGGGTGGCCTCCAGTCAAGCCGCCAAATTTCTAAGATACCTCTCAAGCAGAGATGTCTCCCTCATATGGGTTCCTGCTCATGAGGGCATTCCGGGGAATGAGGCTGCTCACAGCTTTCCTCGAGAATTATACATCCGAGCTGCTCTGGAAGTGCCCCTGAGTGGGAATAAAGACCCCCTCATAACGTATAAAGAAATAACCGAAAAACCTGGACTGGATATATAGGAGAACACTCTCACTTCCGAATGGATCACTCACTCCAAAGGAATGCAGGGCTTGGAGGAGGCTTCGGGTCAAGATTCTTTGCGTACTCTAGACTACACGGTGAAGACACTGGGGAGCCTGAGCTCTGCAGTGGCTGCCACAGAATGACTTCGCAAAATCACTTAATTTGGGAGTTTCAGGATTCTCCTGGGGTTAAATCACAAAGCATCCCAGGCCTTGCCACCTGGGAAGAGCTGATACGGAGCCACGACCGGATCAGCAGACTCCTCATCCGTCACGCAGAGACAGCTTACTACAAGACTCTCTCCACGGTCTCCGGTGCTGAGAGCCGGCCGGGAGGCACCCCCTCCTAATTGCTGCGCCCTGATTGTGAGGCCCCATGATGACGGGAATAAAGTTCATTCATTCCATTCATTAATTCATAGCCGCCGCGGTGGCTCAGTGGTTAGGGCGCTCGACTACCGAGCCGGAGTTCCCGGGTTCGAACTCGACCACGGCGGCCGCGTTTCGATGGAGGCGAAACGCAAAGGCGCCCGTGTGCTTTGCGATATGTCAGTGAACGTTAAAGATCCCCAGGTGGCCGAAATTATTGCGGAGCCCTCCACTACGGCACCTCTTTCTTCCTCTCAGTCCCTCATTAACCGCTTCCCTTACGGCGCGGTTCAGGTGTCCGACGAGATGTGAGACAGATACTGCGCTATTTCCTTTGCCCAACAACCATTTTTCTACCGCTACTGCTGTTGCTGCCAGGAAGAATGAAAAGGAAAGTGCACGGGCCTACCCACTGGCTCAAGCTGAGGCACAACCGCTGCCAGGTGCTTAAAGTAGGAGTCGAAAGATAAGAGAGGAAAGATTACGTAAGACGCGAGCGCTAATATGTCCCGGGCCGATCACGCGGAGACAGTGCAATACCGGGCCAACCAGTGCCGGAGTGCTTCAAGCACTCCGCCATATTTCCAAAAAAAAATTTAATATCTTGTGTCTACATGGGACCCGTAGCAGATATTAAATCACAACCAACAAACCAACCAATTTTCAATTTTCCGTCGGGTGCCTTAGCGTTTCGCCTCCATTGAAGCGCAACCAATTATCAACCAATTATCAATTCTAGAGGCCCTTGTACTGTGCGATGTCAGTGCACGCTAAAGAACACCAGGTGATCGAAATTACCGGAGCCCTTCACTACGGCGTCCCTCATAGCCTGAGTCGCTTTGGGACGTTAAACCCCCATAAACTAAACCAAACCAGTCATATCAACTTTCAGTCGCGTTTCGATGGAGGCGAAACGTTAAGGCACCCGCGTGCTGTGCGATGTCAGTGCAGGTTGATTGATTGATGTTCCTGAGAGGAAGAAGGAAAGAGCACGGGCCTGCCTACTAGCTCAAGCCGAGCTACGCTCGCTGCCGCGTGCTGAAAGTAGGGGGTTAAATGATAGGAGAGCAAAGAGTGAAAGAAAAGACGCGCCGCGCTAATATGCCCCGGGCCGATCCAGGAGGCAGTGCAATACCGGGCCGACCTATGCCAGAGTGCTTCAAGCCAAGCACACCACCCTATTCCAAAAATAAGTTCAATGTCTTGGGTCCAAGGACCCGCTGCAGATGTTAAATCAGGTATGAGCCATAGCAAGCCTCAGTGCAGGTTAAAGATCCCCAGGTGGTCGAAATTATGCAGGAGCCTACGGCAATCCTTCCTTTCTTCTCTTCCCTCCTTTATCCCTTCCCTTACGAAGCGGTTCAGGTGTAGGCAGATATGTGAGACAGATACGGCGCCATTTCCTTTCCCCAAAAACCAATTTAATAATAATAATAATAATAATAATAATAATAATAATAATAATAATAATAATAATAATAATAATTGGTTTTTGCTGGAAAGGAAATGGCGCAGTATCTGTCTCATATCGTTGGACACCTGAATCGCGCCGTAAGGGAAGGGATAAAGGAGGGAGTGAAAGAAGAGAGGAACAAATAGGTCCGTAGTGGAGGGCTCCGGAATGATTTCGACCACCTGGGGATCTTTAACGTGCACTGACATCGCACAGCACACGGGCGCCTTAGCGTTTTTCCCCCATAAAAACGCAGCCGCCGCGGTCGGGTTCGAACCCGGGAACTCCGGATCAGTAGTCGAGCGCCCTAACCACTGAGCCACCGCGGCGGGGCAATTTAATAATAATAATTGGTTTTTTGGGGCAAGGAAATGGCGCAGTATCTGTCTCATATATCGTTGGACACCTGAACCGCGCCGTAAGGGAAGGGATAAAGGAGGGAGTGAAAGAAGAAAGGAAGAGAGTGGTGCCGTAGTGGAGGGCTCCGGAATAATTTCGACCACCTGGGGATCTTTAACGTGCACTGACATCGCACAGCACACGGGCGCCTTTAATAATTGGTTTTTGGGAAAGTAAATGGCGCAGTATCTGTCTCGTATATCGTTGGACACCTGAACCGCGCCGTATGGGAAGGGATAAAGGAGGGAGTGAAAGAAGAAAGAGGTGCCGTAGGTGAGGGCTCCGGAATAATTTCGACCACCTAGGGATGGATCTTTAACGTGCACTGACATCACACAGCACATGGACTCCTTAGCGTTTCGCCTCCATTGAAACGCAGTCGCCGCGGTCGGGTTCGAACCCGGGAACTCCGGATCAGTAGCCGAGCGCCCTAACCACTGAGCCACCGCGGTGGGTAAACCAATTTTCGCAGTTTCGCTCTGGCTCCGTCCACTTTTTGGACATTTTTGGCTATAATTAACTAATTACCCCACATGCACCTCATTATTTCTCCTGTGAGATTTTTTTGATGCTATATCCAATGCAACCATTCTTTTGAAGCGAAAAGCTTCACTACGCTAGTAAACACCGCGCTTCGCGCGAGCCGGCGTATGTCGGAGCAAGAGTGACGACACGCACGGCGCAGGTGGCCGCCGCCAACTCCGTCGCCTTTTCTCTGTCGCTCCCTAGTCACACCGAGCCACAGGTGTTCCGCCACTGCGCAGCTCCGCCCCTTTCCTCAATAATGATAATAATTGTTTTCAGTTTTCAGTTTTCTCTTTCTTCTTTTCCTCCCACCATTATACCTTCCTTTACGGCACGGTTCGGGTGTCCACCGATATATGTGAGACGGTTACTGTGCCATTTCTTTTCCTCAAAAACCAAACAAAACAAGTGAGCCGACGGCGTTCATAGAATTCATTTGCGTTGACAACTTCGCAAAGGCTGTTCATTTTCACGAAAGGAAAGGCGCACAACCGGCTCCGTGGGTCAGTGGAGACCTCAATCTCGCTTTCATGTACATGGCGTTGGTGTAAAAAGACTGCTTTGATTGCGTTCCGCACGCTGGATAGGCAGCGCGCCCTCCCTGCCACCTGCATGGGAGGTCGCATGCAGTTAATGGTTGATCGCGAGATTGATCACCAAATGAACGCTGCGGCCTAGGTATTGCTGCAGTGCCACATGTCAGCCACAACGCTGTCAGCGCTGATTCATTCATTCCACATCTCTCTCTCACCACGAATCAAAGCACGAATGAGGTGTCCACATATCCAGGGGGCCAGTTATGCGCCCTTCCTTCCGGCTCGGGCTGGACCTGCTGCTCACCCTCGGCCCCCGCCGCCCAGGAGTGCTCTGCTGTGCGACTCCCGCGCCGCCCTCAGCCGCCTGCAATCTAAAGGCCGCGGTACCCCACTAGTGCGGGAAATTCGCTCGCGCATCGAGCGCCTCGCGCAGAGAGGATGTGCCGTGCGTGCACAGTGGGTGCCCGGTCACTGCGGCATCGCCGGCAACGAAGAAGCTGACGACCTCGCGACCGCTGCACACCAACTACCTGCCAGCGATCTGCCTCTTGCGCTGGAGGACGTGCGTGCGGCCATCCACGACCATCTCCGAAAGCAGCACCCCGACCCACGCATCGCGGGAGGTGAGCGCATCGACAGTGTCACCGGCTGTCGCGCACTTACACGGTCACAACGTGCAATGATCCTCCGCGCGCGCATTGGCTGCGTGTGGCCCGGGGAACGACGGGTGCGTCACGGAATCGCGACGAGTGATGTGTGTGACGGATGCGGTGCAGTGGAAACACTAGAACACCTGCTCCTTCACTGTACCGCGTTCGCCGATGCTCGTCGCGTTATGCTCGCGGCCTATAGGGCGCACGGCACACTACCAGACTCCATCAAGACGCTATTGTGGCCGCAGGGCAGTGCGCGCACTCGTGAGCGAGCTTTGGTGAGCCTCTGTGCATTCCTAGAACACACGGGCTTGACGTCCCGTCTGTTCTCCGTCAGGTAGTTACACGCAGTGACCGAACGCTCCGCGAGTTCTACCTTGAACGATTAATAACTGGACGCCCCACTCCAGTTGTAACCAACACAGTGCTTTGCACGTGTGTGATTTAATTCCTCTAAAATGAACTAATCACGCGCACAACCTGGACCCATTTCTTATTGTGTAAATCGTTTGTACATATTACTTCTCCCCCTATCCTCTCTTCCTGTCCCCTCACCTCTTTCATTTCATTTCTCCATTCTGCTTGCTATCCTTTATTTCCGCTGCCCCAGCTCAGGTGCTTCAGTACCGATGGCAGATGCCGGGGCTAGCAAAAATCTTTTCCTTCCTTTTTACTATTATTTTTAATAAAACCACTACCACCACCACCGCCCTTCCTTTGCTCAAAGCCATCGCCGTCTAGAACATTGTCAACGCCAACGCCAATGAACACAGTGAACGCCGATATCTTTCGCTTTGTATATCCTGGATTAGCTGAGCTAATCCACATAAATTTTTTTCTTATAACTCAATTCGTTCGAACGTTATCGTGATGGCACGAAACCGCAAACGTAGCCATACAATGTTTACGCATTAAAATAACGTTACTGCGCCTGACTGGAGGCCACCCCGGACTCGCCCCAGCCATAGAGTTTCGTACTATTAACTATAGGGGAAAGCTGGCGCCACGCCTATGGGAGTTTGAATGGAGCTTCCTCTAGACCATCTGTCCCTCCATGGGCGCTCTAAGCATCATGGGCGGAGAGCTACTGACTGCAAAACTACAATTTTTGGCCAGAAAATAATTAAACAACAAACGTTGTTCTATAATCAAGAATGTCTTAACATTCATTATTCTGTCTATAAATTGCAACAAATAAGCAGAAAAGCATGTAAATATGAAGTTTGCCCAAAATAAGCGATGGCTTGTTCTCCTATTGGCCAAGCATAGCAGACCACAAAAGCCAATATTTCGTGCTTAACAGGCGCACTTTTAAAAAGAGGTATGTTAAAAAAAATGTTGTCGCTTCAACATTTTAAAAGGTTTTTCCACAACATTTCAGAAAACAAAAAACTTTTATTGACGTCGAGTGCTGGTGCGTTTTCGCTACTATGGCTTTTGAGCACTACTTTTACGCTGAAGTCGGCTGCGCGCGTAGCGCGCCGTGGATACGGAATGGGACATCTCTGTAACGCCACTCTATGTTCCTGAAAAAGCCTACTGTCTCGCACCAAGTAGCTCATCGCCCCATGATGCTTTGCGCGCCCCTGAAGGTTTAGGTGCAATGCCGCCAGCTTTCCCCCTAGTTAATAGTAAGAAACTCTATGGCCCCGGCCCCATCTAATTTATTTTATTTTGTGGCAATTAAGTTGTAACCACCATCACCTGCGCAGGACACTGTACTGCCCATGACAGCCCGACAACAAGGGCTCTTTTATGAGGGCGCTATATACCAACCCTACGGCTTCACTCCAACCACGAGAGTCTTCCTTTGTGGCTATGACCACCAACTCTACCACTAATTCCACGCCTCTTCCCGCTCAGTTTCTCGGTGTTTGCGCGGAGACGCGAACAGGTGTGGTACAGCGGTGTAGACCGCGAAGTGTATACGGCAAGAAGTGGTTTGTGTTCTCTTTCGCGATGGGAGACATATTTTGTCTCATCATACTGGAAAGCGGCAGCAGACGGAAGCTTAAGCTTCAAACTGGAACTTATGACGAGCTGCTAGGGAGCCTGGCCGGTGTCGTCGAAGTCGACTCCAATAACACCCTGGTAGAGCGATTCTCTTTTCCTCCTTTTATGTTCAACCTCGTGCACATGGTGTTCAGTCGGAATACAGAGCGTTTGCACGGCTGGGTGTTCTCATATGCGTTATTCCGCGCATGTCTGGTAATCTGACAAGCCGCACGGTTCAGATTTTTGCGAGTTTGAAGGGCGCATGTGCTGTGTGACGCATGTTCCACGGTGGATCCAAATGCAGACCCCTAGCCGAGTGCGCGCCCGCGCGCGTTTGCGTACGTGCTTGTGTGTGGGCGCAGAATGAAATAAGACGTGCAGGAGTTGGCTGACACGGATTTTTGTGCAAAGTGCACAGTGATGTGCGTAAAAATTTTGTCTATATGATCACTGGTGGTTTTAGGCGTTCTCTGGGCGGGAAAATAAAGGGTCCAGCATTTCTGCACGCACCATTATATGATTTGCAAAGGCATCTTTTCTACCGTATGATCAAAATATTACTTTTCGGCACACATATTTTTTCGAATTGTGTGGAATAGCATCGCGCAGCCAACAAACACCATGGTAGTGTTCATCCTAATACTAGACATTTAAAATATACATCGGCACTCTAGAATCGCGCAACCTATTTCTCGTGAATGCACTGTGGCACACTCATGTTGTACTGCGCAAATTCTGCGTTTAGAGACTGCATATTCATTCTCTGACAGGTTCAAATATTTGACACTGATTTGGACGACTTTGTGGACCTCCTACCTGGCGACACAGTGCCAAACAAGGCAAAGTTACGGGTAATTCAGAAAACTGCCTCAAGTTGGTGTATCCCCAGTGGTAATGTCGTGCTCGCCAGTCCACTGCCTCAGTCTTCGTAAGTAATAATCTAGCACAGACTGTGTCTGTGCATGTTTTTTTTTTTGCTTGAAGGATGTCAAATCAGTATATGAGATTTGTAAATATGTCAGTTTACAAAGTAAAAATTTTAGAGGAACTTGCACAGCGTTTGAATACTTCTTCATATGCATCAGGTAAAAGTGAACTTGTTTAGTTGCACTCATGTCAGACTGCAAGGCTAGGTAGGAAAATTACATGTGTCAGTTGTTCTGTATATATACCCATTATGTTATGTTTTAAAGGACTATAGACACCTAATTTTAGTCGAGTGTTTTATTCTTTCAAATGATGCTTTACATCAGAATACATGTATCAACGCTAGGTGTTCATCTACAACTGTCAAGTAATTTATAATTGAATTCCGTTTCTCATGACTGTTTCGATTTCGGTTTCATCAACCGAATGATGGCTGTGACGTGTAATTCACACTTAGATCGTGTGAGGCATAAAAAAAACCTGCAATATGTACGCTGATACATTGTTTTAATTCACTAGAACACTTGAACTGGCCTATTTCAAGAACTGGAATGACAACGTACAATGTATCAGCAGTTATATTACCGCTTTTTCGTGCCTCATTTGACTTGACAGTGAACTACACATCACAGCCATCGTTTGGATGGTGAAACCGAAACAACGTTAAGATGAAATTCAATATTAAATGATATAGTTGTAATAGGCGAGTACCACATGGGGATCCATGTATTTATTGTCTAGCGCATCTTTGCAAGAAGAAAAGACTCAAGCAAAAATTTGGTGTTTTTATATGCCTTTAAGTGTCTTAAATCTTCGTTTTACCATTTAATTCATGTGTAATGCAGTAACTTCTTAAATATGTTAAGGATATTGTTTTAGTTATTATTTTTCCCTTTAGTTTGTAAGTTGCTTTCTCATGTTTTTGCTGGAATCAGCCAGCATCCCACTACCCTCGAATAATTGTTATCTTGGCAGTGGCATTTGCTCATGGTAACACCACCTTAGTTTTGAAACTGTCTTCATTTCAAGTGCCTCCAGGATCTACGGGCAACTGTTAAAGAGAATGGTTGAGGAGGATATCCTGTTTTATGCATTTCTTTTCCATTCCTTCTGATAAAAAAATGGGGCAGTATGGTTTTCCCACAGAGGATTTCTCTTTTTTATGGCTGTTCACAGCCTCCTACTGCCCTCCTGTTTAATATGCCCCTGCTTGCGGCACATTATTCACAAAGAAGCCTAACTACTCTTGCCATGTGACACTACACTCCCTCACCTCGTGTCTTTCAAGTCTTGCATGCACCGTCTGTTGCAAAAGTTCCAAGGTAAAAATGCCGTGATTTTAGTGATCGTGTGGTCACGCAGTGGTGCGGGGATGTTGGGGAGGAATTTTGCTATTGCTCATGAGCTGGCGCTGACGAATTAAATGAGCCAGGAGTTTGGCAGATGCCTGTCCAAGCAAAATGGTGCATGACAAAAAAAAATATATCAAATTAAAGTGGCCATTTTCCTAACACGCACTATGCAGCCGCACTTGATGGTTTATGGTTTATGGGGGTTTAACGTCCCAAAGCAACTCAGGCTATGAGAGATGCCGTAGTGAAGGGCTCCGGAAATTTCTACCACCTGGGGTTCTTTAACGTGCACTGACATCGCACAGTACACAGGCCTCTAGAATTTCGCCTCCATCGAAATTCGACCACCGGGGCCGGGATCGAACCCGCGTCTTTCGGGCCAGCAGCCAAGCGCCATAACCACTCAGCCACCGCGGCGGCTCGCAGCCGCGCTTGAGTGACACCCTGTACAGTAAGCCAGGTGCATCACCCCGTCCCCCACTGCACCATGTTTTCATGCGCTGGCTCCGTGCGGCATTCTCATTGCACTGTATAACAGATAATTGAGTAAAAAGTCACAGGGAAAATATACGTAGTTAATACATTTACATATTTATTTCTGCGGGAGGAAACAAAAAAGCACCGGACATTTCATGACAAAAGGAGCACTAACAAAGAAATAAGCACAATTTTGTACCCTGGATTAACACCTTGAAATTTCACAGTGCAAATAAAGTGGCAAGAAGTGCGAACACTACCTGAACATGTGAATGTGCTTGACTGTATGGATAGTAATCATTTGGTTGCAAATTGGGCAGTAGTGTGGGGCAAGTGCATTTTCATCAAATTTTCCACAAATGTGTCACAATTTTGTCACAAATGTCGATGTCACTAATGTGCCACTGTCGCGATCACCCCCTTCCCCCACCCCACATGCTCCTGCTGCACCCCAATAGTGGTGCCTCTGGTACTACCCGCCGCGGTGGCTCAGTAGTTAGGGCGCTCGACTACTGATCCGGAGTTCCCGGGTTTGAACCCGACCGCGGCGGCTGCGTTTTTATGGAGGAAAAATGCTAAGGCGCCCGTGTGCTGTGCGATGTCAGTGCACGTTAAAGATCCCCAGGTGGTCGAAATTATTCCGGAGCCCTCCACTACGGCACCTCTTTCTTCCTTTCTTCTTTCACTCCCCCCTTATCCCTTCCCTTATGGCACGGTTCAGGTGTCCAAGGATATATGACAGATACTGCGCCATTTCCTACTCCCCAAAACCAATTATTATTATTATTATTATTATTATTATTATTATTATTATTATTATTATTATTATTACTGGTACATACCTCTGCCAGAAAGGAAAAGCAACAGCTCTAGTTCTAAAATTTTATGTTCTTTACCTAGTGCAGAGCGTAAGAGTTGTTTCGTAAATAACTTGAACTTCACGTAATGTAAAACGTGAAGTGAAAAATGAAGTGTTTTGTTTTTTCCTCATTGTTAATTTTGTATCAGCGGAAGTGCAGGTGGGAGTTTAAGTTTATGCCACAAAACCACAGGAGCGTCTTTGGATTATTTTTTTTTGTCTAAGGGAAAGATCGTAGTGCAACAATTGTGCCGCCTGCATGTGAGCTGCCTCGGGATGTTTTGAGTGTGAGGGCATAAGTTGTATGAGAGATTTAGAACGTCTAGACGCAACGTCTGCTGCTGCGAGTTCCACTAGCTGTACTGGAAAAAAAGCAAGTCATCCAGACATTGGTTACCCATGTCTTTCCTGCCGTTTAGTTGCGGACTTGAAAAGGTCAGCTTGGTAAAGTCGTTATTATTGCACATTCTAGCTTCCCCTTGTTCCTTTTCCTAACCTACCTAATTACTTTGTGTGCTGACTTTGAGCAAGGACCACACCTTGTGTTCTAAACATCAGGGGACAGCGCAGGCATATTTGTATGCAAGAGTAAGAAATAAGAGAGAAAAATAGGGTGTTATAATGAGGAGGAGGCGCGCATTTCCTCCTCGCGTACCGGGGACTCTTTGAGGCATCTTAGCTCATGGAATTGTATTCAAGGCTATGGGGAACTATTGGCCATGCTATGATAACCCTGCCTGAACACTGTTCTTTGACTTGTGAGCTTTGTGAGAAGAAAAAGTTGCTCCTACTTTTATGCACATTTTGTTCTTGTGAAAGTGCCCAGATGTCAGTGTAGTGTTGGTGAGTGGTTTTTCTGGCTCCTTTTTCAGAATTCAGATTGTCAGTGCATCCTCCATGGCATTCTCTCAGCCCACCGATCAAAAAAGCCAGCAGCTTTGCATCCTTCCGTCTAGGTAAGTTGGGGATGACATTAAAGGGCCCCTGAAAATCAGTAACAGAGAATAATCAAAACACAATCCAAGTCTTAGCTAACAGAGGAACAGGAGGACTCCTGTAAGTGTACTAATCGCAAAAACTAAGCCTAAATGTAGTACAACCTAAACTTTCAGTGCAAAACTGAGCCTAAATGTAGTACGACCTAAACCTTCAGTGCAAAACTAAGCCTAAATGTAGTACAACCTAAACTTTCAGTGCAAAACTGAGCCTAAATGTAGTACGACCTAAACCTTCAGTGCAAAACTAAGCCTAAATGTAGTACGACCTAAACCTTCAGTGCAAAACTAAGCCTAAATGTAGTACAACCTAAACTTTCAGTGCAAAACTGAGCCTAAATGTAGTACAACCTAAACTTTCAGTGCAAAACTAAGCCTAAATGTAGTACGACCTAAACCTTCAGTGCAAAACTAAGCCTAAATGTAGTACAACCTAAACTTTCAGTGGGTGCACTATAGCATTGGCAAGTAATGGAGTAGTTCAAAATTTACGGTGTATGCCTACAGTATGCGTGCACAGTTCTGCCGTTTCTTTGTGTTCATAAGTATATTAATTTGTTCATTTTTAATATCTGTGAACAGTATTGTTGTAAATAAATCAAGTTCTTTATATTTCTGCTGTGTAAGGATCATTCACAAAGGAACTCTGGAAGCTCTCAACTATTATGCAGTCTTTTTGTTGCCTGTGTATTACGGGGTAATTTTGTCTTGGGTCAGCCTACAACAACAGTTGGAGATTGTGAAAGGGGGGTTTAAAATCTCGGCATTGTTGTAGATTTGCAATCATCGTGATCTGTGATGCAGTTGGCAGGTGGAGTGTTTGTTTGGTTGGTTTATGAGGGTTTAACGTCCCAAAGTAACTCAGGCTATGAGAGACGCCGTAGTGAAGGGCTCCGGAAATTTCGACCACCTGGGGTTCTTTTACGTGCACTGACATCGCACAGGACATGGGCCTCTAGAATTTCGCCTCCATCGAAAGTCTCCCGCCGCGGCCGGGATCGAACCCGCCTCTTTCGGGCCAGCAGCCGAGCGCCGTAACCACTCAGCCACCGCGGCGGCTGTGGAGTGTTTGTTCATAATAAAACTTTAGCTGATTGCGTCAGTGCTGTCGATTCACAGTAATGGTCATGGACGCTTTGCGTAAGTGGTTTTCAAAGTGCCTGGTGGTTCAGGCATCAAATCGATTGCGAATTCCACTGTTCATTCCAGAGCAGGGCACAGAGCTAGGCAACCCCAATCAAACATCAAAAAAGCGATTGTTCTTTGGCAGGGAACCTAGTGGAAAGTTGTCAACCACAACTGCTTGCAAAAGTTAAGCCAAGGACGACCTTTGTGCTGCATTTTTGGTTTCTGAAATGCGTCATGATGAAAAAGAACAACTCTATCCTGCAATTAACTTCTGAAGTGCTTCATATCTTTCTGGGCCTTGTGGCAAAAAAAAAAGAACAAAAACAGACTGTTTCGGGAATATGTGTGCTCACACTTGTATACACATACCTCTTCCTTCATACAAATACTTGTCTGCTGATATGTTGATGCAAATTGTAATCTTAAGCTGCTCATAAGGCATTTCAGAAAACATTCTTTGAATAGACATCGTAGACGGGACTTGAGTCATCATCATTGCTCATGCTACTCTCAGAAACTTCAACCAATCTCTGAATTGATCATTGCACTGACAACATCACATCAACGGCGTAAACAAATCCACAGATTTATTTTATCTTACAATATCTTGGACCACTCTGGAAATGAGGAACTTGGCATGGACATTTCAGAAGTCGCAGATCAGCACTATTGCAGTTCCACCAGTCTCACTTTGTTTAGTCGAGCAAGAAAGAGTGATGCTGAATATATTGTTTCTCATGGAGCGACTCACGCTCCAAAATGAACAGTAAAACGCCCTGACCAGATCCAGATTAATCATTAAAATACTCATTCCTTGCTGCAAAGCAATACAGCTGCTCCGGATAGACCAGTAGCATATGGCATTGGTTTTTATTGTATGCGACAGGCTGAGATTCTTCAATGGACTAACATTTTTCTCAATATGTACAGCGCCTCAAGCATGGCGGTTTCAACGGACACATCAAGTGGAGAAGCTTCACTAGACGTACCTGATGCAGGAGTTGAGGTGAATGTCGACTGTCCTGAAGACAGTTCAGAACCCACCACGTGAGTTTCTGCTTTGGCATATTGGCTTCATTGAAAACTTTTAAACTGACATGTTGGGTTAGTATTTTGCTGTTGTGGATGTTTAAAGGTGCTCTAAGGACTAAATTTAAGTAGGCCTGTATTAGTTATCACTGACTAATGAAGAAGAGGCTTCTCTTACTGAGAACAGATCTTTTACAAGATAGAAAAGCCCCCCCCCCCCCCCCGTACTAAAAAAAATATATAAAATAACTGTTCTCACGGGTGACTGTTTTATTAGCAAAATTTAATGGCGAGAATATATTGTTTCTCATGGATTTCCTAGGTTTAAGCACACAGCTGCCCATTTGAAGTCGTCTATCAGAGTCCATAATAGCATCATCTTTATCATAAGCGTCATGAGGTGTAATCAAGTGGCACAAAAAGAAGTGTTCTATGTTCAACTCCAAATTTGTCAAAAATAAAGAATTAACTTCCTCAAAAAGCAATGCAATTGAATTTTACTGAGAAAAAAAAATTGAATTTACCCACCAAGAACAACTCCAGCCAATGATTGCTCTGAGTGAAAATTCTCTGGCTCAGTCTGGGTATGGTAATGCTTTGTTCAGCAGCAAAAAAAAAAAACAAATTACGCCTGTGAAAATTAAATTTAAAAATCCTCGCGCCATTCGATTGGAACTTTTAACTTCCACACTGAGAAGGACTGGTTGCCGACGTTTTGATATAAATGGTGAGGTGGCGTAGCCTCTGGAATCAGCAAAAAAATTCGATGTCGCTGCACACAGCTTACTTGGGAAATTGGCCAGTGATGATGACACCTGTATTTTATTTTATTTTTTCTAGCTTATTAGAGATTTATTTTCGGTGTGAATGGTCCCTTTGTCTTTAGAATGTCAAAGCCTATTGATACAGCCAGCTTCAATCTCTCCTCGGTTTCTCATTAATGCTGTCAGCAGAAAGCTGTACTTGAGAATGCAGTTAAGTCTAAAATTTTTTAGCTAGCTTTGTCATGTGTTGCCTGCTGTCACTCATTTATCACTCATACGTTTTGGGCTGCTAGCTTAAAAGTTGTTTTGGTTTAAAAAGCATTATTGTTTTGTACTAATCTTTTAATGACAGTATTCTACAGTCCAGTAATCGTTCTACAGGTTTGTTGGGCTTCTCTCCAAGTGGCTTCCTAGTGGAAATAAGTCATTTGAGGTGTCAAGAATAGTTTCAAACTGCTCGAAAAAAGAGCAGTTTTAATTAGTTAGCATTTGGTTGCGGATTCTTTTCTGAGCTCTGCTTATGGTTGTTTCTATTCAATGTTGTGATTTCCTTTGTGGCTTTTTTGACTTTCTCGTTTTTAAAATTGGTGCACTGAGTTTTTGTCGTAGCAGCTGGTGTACAACAGAATTGACGTTCATTGTGGGCTTTTAGTAGAAATAGTTAAAGGTTGTCAAGTCCTCATCTTCACTGTGGTTCAGGAGATGGTTAGTCCAGTCTATTCATCATCTAAGCTGCTTTCTGCTGACCATATTATTTGCATGGCACATGCTAACATTCTGTGAATTCGAGACGTTTTTCTGTCGGATTAGAGGCTTTTGTACACAAGCAGCAAACATAACCAGACTATATCTAGGGCACTCAGGCACTATAAGTTAGGATTTTCTCCTGAGCAAAGCATTTTTTTTAAGCTGCGAGAGTGACATTGGGCTGTCATGTTACAATCTTATATATGTGAATTGAACAAAAGTTGGTTGTACTAGTTGAAAAACCCAGGGCCCACTTGCACAAAGTCTTTTCATGTCTTCAAGCTCAGTCTAATCTTAATGGGATCTCAGTGAGTCTAGGTATGGGTTCAGATTTCATGGTATGTTCCAGCTACACTTTAGGCATCTTTCACCTCAGCTGGCAGTTTTTGCAATTATGAAAACTTGTGTGAGGGTACCCTTAGCTACCTTTTGTTGTTTGCTAAAAGAGTTGGCAGAGAAAGACACTGTCTTTGTTTTCAGCTGGTCATAATAATCCTATGGAGCGGATCACATCGGTAGGTGTGAACGTACACACCTTAGCATCATTCCATTGGCACAAGTAAAGAAGGTGAATACTCTGCAAGGCGCTGCGTGCTCGAAATATTTTGTTTGTAGAAATCCTCAAACCTAAACGAAATGAGAAAAATGTGGCCTTACCTGCACTTCCGCATTTGTCGAGTTAGGGAGCTGTTGGCCGTAAAATCTTCGTAGGCAGCGTTGGTTTGTCTCATTCCATGCAAGCGGGCCACATATCAGTTACCCACAGTTTTCTGGCACACAGCTGCAGAACTTTTCTCTGCGAACTGCGCCAAAGCAGCGCAACGATTGCAGCACCGACCGTTACCAATATGCTGTATGGATCACTTGAAAGCCACATAGCCGAGTGCTTGGTTTTTCTTCTGAATGCTTGTGCAGCAAGCCACAACTTTTGTGCCAAGTCACACGTGGCATCGTGGAAACCCAAGGTGTTCGAGTTTTCCAAAACGAGCCCTAGCGATTGTTAGTGCAGCACCAGTATCATTACAAAGGGAAGGGATGCAAAATCAGTTGCCTGTTTGCCTCCTGTCATGCCACATGCACTTAATGGCCGCCTTCAGCTGCTGTTTTCAGTTCAGCCACTGTTTGTTTAATTTTTTCTCTACCCTTTTCGTAGGGTTGTGCACATTGAGTTTTTGTATAACGTCTGCCCAAGCTTCCATGTGTTTTTTTCTTTGCAACAGCCAAATTGAATTTAATAAACAAGATAATTAATTTTTCACTCATATATATACATATACATGAGATGAACTGCAAATCATGATCAGTGTGTTAGACGGACAGAGCAGAACGGTGGGTCTAAAAATTAACACGCAGAAAACCAAAGCAATATTCAACAGTCTAGCAAGGGAACAGCAGTTCACAATTGGAAGCGAGGCGCTGGAAGTGGTAAAGTAGACGTCTACTTAGGGCAGGTAGTGACAGCTGACCCTGATCATGAGAGGGAACTAACTAGGATAAGAACGTGGTGGAGTGCATATGGCAGGTTCTCTCATATCATGAATGGCAGTTTACCAATATCCCTCAAGAGAAAAGTGTACGATAGCTATATCTTACCAGTACAACGAAAAGGGTTCAGCTTAAGTTAAGGACAACGCAGCGAGCCATGGAAAGAAAAAATGATAGGTGTAACGTTAAGAGACCGGAAGCGGGCAGAGTGGGTGAAGGAACAAACGCGGATTAATGACATCCTAGTCGAAATCAAGAGGAAGAAATGGGCTTGGGCCGGGCATGTGATGTGAAGGCAAGATAACTGGTGGTCCTTAAGGGTAACGGAGTGGATTCCAAGAGAAAGTAAGCGTAGCAGGGGGAGGCAGAAGGTAAGGTGGGCGGATGAGATTAAGTAGTTTGCAGGCATAGGGTGGACGTAGCTGGCAAAGGACAGGGTTAATTGGAAAGACATGAAAGAGGCCTTTGCCCTGGAGTGGGTGTAGTCGGGCTGATGATGATTAGAAGAGCCAGCAGCCACGGAAACCAAGAAGCTTGGGCGATTTTTTTATTCGTGGTGTTGGTCAGTAGATGTTATTTGTGAATATTTTATTGCTTAAAGATAAACCATTAGAAAAGCAGAAGAAAAAACAACCACATGATGCCGGTTGGAGTTTGTGGGTTCGAAGGTCATGGGTTCGGTGACGTGGTTGGTCACGTGGTGCGGAGCAGCTGCCGGTGGCTCGGCGCTGTGGCTGATCACGTGGTTCATCACCTGGTGGGTCACGTGACCAGCCACGTGGTGTGGAGCAGCTGCAGCTACCGGCAGCGTGGCGCGCCGGCGAAACCGAGCTGCTGCAGCTGTGCGCATGTGCCGTGTCAAGTGGGACGAAGATGAAGAAGGAACGCCCAGCGAAACGGAGCGGCGAAAGGCTGACTTTGCACTTCAGCTGAGCAAGTTCCACTCGGCCAGCTGTAGCTATCACGTCACTCCAGGTTTAACCAGAGCTAAATCACTGACAGTTTTTTTTTCACTGCTGTTTTTGACAGCCAACTGCAGCTCTTGCACAGCTGTGCACTTGCACGCATATGGCATGCTTGCAGACATAAACATGGCGCTCCTTTAACCATACGGCAACAATTTCTTCAGTGAGGATGAACTGGAAGACGATAACAGTGCTGGCACGGCGACTGTAGATGACGAACGTGGATCAGGTGAAGATGCAGTCGCGTAAGTGCACTTTTGTGATTTCCTATTTTTGCAGTTTTCTCTTATGTTCTCTTATATGATAATATATGTGTATGGTGTTACACTGCAGAGGACAGTTTCGGTGTTTTTGCCTAACGAAGTGCTTCTGTGATTTTTCTTTAAAATTTACCGATATTGTGTTTGGTGCGATGCCAGCTGTTATCACAGATGTAGGGGAAGCGGCGTCGTCACACTGCCACTCAAGCAGCTTTTTTGTGAGTGCCGCATCCTGTTCCAAAGGAAAATAAAGATTTTATTCGGTGGCCGCTATCTGCAGGTACTGCTTACTCCACTGTTTTCATACTCAGACAGACATTATGTTGTAGAGTGACAAGCCGGGTAGTTGGTTCACCTGCGCCTTTGGAACTGGGGCTTCTGCGCTAACAGACACGTGCAACAATTCTCGTTGTCCAGAATTCTATTTATGAGATTAGATGAGTAAGTCAAATCAACATTTTTCACCTTTTACTCCACTGAACTAGTCACTGAACTAGCCGGAGGAACAGTTTGTGTGGCGGCCATAATGTGGGTGAAGCTTCACTGCACACTTAAGTTTCATCCGACTGTTGCATGTACCAGAATTAAGTGCATGGTTGGACGTCACACTGCTCCTGAGCATATCGACACAGGTGTTTTGAGCTTCATGGGATCGCACCGCTGAAAGGCTGTCAACGCTGTAAGGAGCGCTGGTGTCACACATCGCGTGAGCTGACATCATGGTCACCTTTACAGTCGATCCTTGACATACTGAGCATGAAAAATGAAAGTGAAAATTGGTTTTTGGAAAGAGGAAATGGCACAGTATCTGTCTCGCATATCGGTGGACACCTGAATGGTGGGGTAAGGGAAGGATAAAGGAGGGAGTGAAAGAAGAAAGCAAGAAAGGTGTAGTGGAGGGCTCCGGAATAATTTCGACCACCTGGGAATCTTTAACGTGCACTGGCATCGCACAGCACACGGGCGCCTTAGCGTTTTTCCTCCATAAAAACGCAGC
This sequence comes from Amblyomma americanum, assembly GCF_052857255.1. Lineage (NCBI taxonomy): Eukaryota > Metazoa > Arthropoda > Arachnida > Ixodida > Ixodidae > Amblyomma > Amblyomma americanum. The sequence goes on from NC_135504.1 coordinate 40,349,735, forward strand.
CGCCGCAGTCTGGTTTAAACCCGGGAATTCCGGATCAGTAGTCGAGCGCCTTAACCACTGAGCCACTGCGGCCAGTGTACTGAGCATGGACATTACAAATTTTTTGGCTATATTCCACTGTTCTTAAATATTTTTAACAAATATACTTGGAATTTTCACTGTATATATCAGATGTTATTGTCTATAAAACGGGCATATCGAACTCCACAGCACTAAGTCGTGCACGCTTGGAGTGCAGGCACCAGGCTTCACCACATGCGCAGATGACTAGTGGGGGTGCGGCAGATGTTCATGCCATGGTTCGCATCTTTATCTCACACTCACCACCAGCACCACATAAGATATAACTAGGTGTTATATCTTTCAGTTTTTATTTCTTAAAAATTTGACAGGGTTCATTTGATGTCTAATTATTAGCACAGTTTTCTTTTTTTTCTTTCAGTGGGTTTTTTTTTTTACGTATTAACGACCATTTTTTTTTCTTCGTCAGTGATACAACAAGGTATTCCTCTGTGGTTAAAAGTCACTTATAGCAAATTGTGGCCATTTTGTCAGCACTAGTAGTCAATTTGCCAGTAATTGCGGCACATATGGTCATAAGCATGCAGCTTTGCTTGTGGGAGAAAATTATATCACTGTTTAAAAAGCATTGAAAGGTAAATGGTGGAACTGTCAGACAAAAACAGAAATTAACGTCTATGTTTAAGAAATGAGTTGTCATGTTATCGCTGGGTTGTGTGAGAGGGCAGTGCACATTGTGATCTGCATGCTGACAGCAGCGATGAAACTGCCGCCGGACCATTGCGGTGTATAGGACAAGACACTTTTTCATGACGCTTATGTATGATGTTTACACATGCTGTGGAGAACCTACCCCAACTGGCGTTTGGCCTGCTGGCACTGCTCGTGGTGCTGTGCTTGAGAAGCCAACCTGACCTTTTAGTTTTTTGCGGCCTCCGAAATCACAGCCAGTGCCCTCGTAGTGGCTCTAAAGCTTGGCAAAAAGGCCTCTCCCTCCTTTTGTGATGGTCGCCTGAGTTGCTCATCCTGTCACTGACTAAATTGCATCGCTCATTAACGAGCACCTCTGTCCATCCCCTTGTCTGGTGAATACTTTATTGAGGGCCTCGATTCTAGCAGTCTTGATGCCATAGGTATCATAAGAGGGTTCTCGCACAGCTTCCACACTCACCGTTCGACCACGTTCCTACTCGGCACTCGTGGTAATGCAGGACGTACTATGCCCAGAGCTATGGACGAGGGTGGCGCTGGCGAACACTTACAAGATTCAGTTGCGTACGAATGTAAGTACCTCCGAAAGCAGAAGATTTGGACAGCCATCACCATAGCTCAGTTGGTAGAACACTAGACGCGAAATTCAGAGGTCGTGAGTTCAGATCCCGCCGACGAAATGTGGTTGTTTTTTCTTCTGCTTTTATTAATCTCCCATTGATGGAAACTTAGAAAAAGAAAATCCCCTATGGTCCTAGGTTTCAGTCACTGTTGGCTTCTGTCGTAGCTGCTCGACTGAGTGTTTAGACGAAATTTTGTATTGCAAACTTTGGCCGTGGCGAACTGTTCCACGATTCTTTACCTACTCGCTGCAGAGAGCGTCAACTATGGCATGGCGTTGCGTGGGTTGTTGTCAGCCGTTAACGCGCATGAATCTTGAAGAGCATGTAGCTGAATTTCACGATTTACGCAGCGATTTCTTTTTTCTGTCCTCTTTTCTTACAGGAGGTTATCACAGATGCCCGACGTGCTGCGTGCAATGCTGCCAGACTGCACAACTGCCGTGAATGTGGAAGATTTGTGCAATATTGACATCATACCTGCCCAGGAGCGCGACCGCCATGACTATCGCAAGTTCACCCTACCATCGTTTGGCACGTGGTGCGAAGTTCTCCTGCGAAGGAAGGCTCCAGTAACTTCGAGGTTAAGAAGGCACATCATCAACGCCCTCTTTGAGGCCTGCCTCAAGATTACACTGTAAGCGCTGCTTGTGTTTATTTTGACACTCTCTGCTTGAGGCATTGTCGAAAGGTTGCTGAGGACATGTTGAAGTTGGCCTACACTGATCGACTACTGCATGCTAATGACAAATCGGTTGCTTTCACCGCAAACAGCTTTTTTAACATGTTCACTGCAGCAGTGATTTTCGAAGCCTTAATCACTGGGTGTTGTGACCCACTGGTGGGTCATCCTTAAATTAAGGTGCACCAAAGAAGAACCTTAACCCTTCTTTTTACTGGGGGAACTCGATCTACGCTCTCTGAGCATTCTTGGAAACTTCAAATTATTGTCCTGCATGGCCGATTTCCATATTACATTGAAATAAACGTCCCAGCTCCCGCCTTTTTTTTTTTGTACTCGCCTTCAAAGTAGGAGGAGTCAACCAATGCGTGGAGTGTCTTTCAGCCAGTCGCATGGCGGCTTCGCATTCGCTTTTGTTTTGTCTTTTAGGTTCCGTGAATACGGTAAAACCTCGTTGATACTTTCCCGGTTCATACGCCCAAAATCGCGGACATTAAAAATTTCCCCATAGAATTACACTACACTATATTGTCCCCGGTTAATACGTTCCCAGGAAACACAATTTCCCGGTTACTACGTTTAAAATTCCGACAAATTGTGGTTGTATAATACGTTTATTGACCAACCGCACGTGTGCAAACACACAAGTGGGCCGAACGAGAGGGCACACGTTTTTTTGCGGCAGTCACCCGTGGTGGTGGCTTCTCTGCATTGCCTCGGTGCGACAAGGCGAAGCACTATACCTCCAAGAACAAAAAAAAAACGACGCGCTAGCATTTGGGACGGCCGTTTCAGCGGGGACGCGATATGAAGAGGAAAGGAGGCGAAGCTTCTATGAACTACAATGATGCGCTTATATACGAACAGGCTGGGTCTGGAAAACGCAGCTTAAACAGCAAAAACTCTATCAGCCGCTGCGGTGGCTTTCCCACAGTATTTAGGTGCAAAGGGGTGAAGCAGGTTTTGGTTACTGTTGGCACTGTCGTCTGGATGCGTTACGAATTTTCTTCCGCGCTAAAGACAGCGCGAACGCGGACTGAATTCAGCGAGCAGCGGAATAGGATCTGTTCAGCTGTTGTGCCAGGAAATGCCAGTCGACATTTTTATAAACTGAAATTGTCAATAAATGTCTTTTTACGTCATTCAACAGTTACATTTCCCAGAATCGGGCGGTTTGGATCATACGTTTTCCTGGGTAATGCGTTTTTCCCGCGATTAAAGAAAAACGTATCAGCGAGGCTTTGCTGTTTGAATAGTTTCAGTCACAGACAACATAACCGCAAATTACTAGGCCCACAGATATAAAAATATGCGTGGACTTTTTGCTTTGCACATCACTCCGCTGATAGCAGAGTGGCAAGCTGCCACGCAACTGGAGGCACACACACGTTTTGGTTGACTCTTACTTCGGAGGTGAGTTAAAAAAAAAGTAAGGTAGGAGCCGGGGTGTCTAATTCAATTTAAAAGGGAAGTTGGCCGCACAGGACAATAATTCGAAGTTTCTAGGAATACTTTGAGCTTGTAGATCGAGTTCCCGCTGTAAAAAGACAAGCTCAGAATCCTCGTTAGTGCACCTTTAAATTTTCTTGGGTATGGCATGAGCCCTCAGTGAGCCTCTGGCAAAGTCGACTTATTGGAACCGACAATAGATTGCAGCAGCAACCTGGCATGTGTGTTTTTCGCAGGCTATTTGAAAAACCTGATCTCTCCTACGGCGCCATTGCACCATTCGGTATTGTGCCACACAGCATGAATACACAATGTGACCCACTAATGGCCCATGGTGCTGTGAATGTCTTAAGCTAGAAAGGACCGAATAAATGAAATAATAGGCTCAAACATTAGTCAGAATTAGTCTATCACAGTAACAAGTTTTTGCGGAGTAAGTGTGGTAACTCTATATATTTATATATGTATTGACACAGGTTTTGAGGCTGGACCGCACCACTATTCACTTTCAGTTAGTTTTATGGGCTTAGTTAGTTTTATGCCCCAAAATGACTCAAGCTATGAGGGATGCCGTAGTGGAGGGCTCTGGATAATTTCGACTTTCAATTAGAGATCACAGAGTCATTTTCATGACTGTCACAAGTTTTGCTTGAGCATTAGAAAAATACTAAGGTGGCAGTCTGAGCATGTTGGTGATTCATGATGGTAATGTACAGCCCAAATAAAGACGAGGACACAAGGAAGGCACATGAACACACGAGCGCTGACTTGCAACAGTTTATTTCAAAACTCGGACCAGTATTTATACCTGAAAAACCAGGCAATTATCACACATGCACAGTAGGTGGCACATACATATATTGGCGCAAATATAACAGCTCCTTATCAGTAAGAGCAATATATGGCTTGGCCACACAGGACCCACCCAACCGGTCTATCATTTCAGTCTCTATGATCTCTCGAGTGAGTTGGCAACGATTCTTGGCGATAACAGAGCAATCTTGGTAAGCAGGCTGACACACGAACTCTTCATCTGAATCGCTATCATTTCCATCTTTGCCGTTTTTCTTGCATTGCCTACAGTGTGCGTCCAGACACATTATTGCAATGTTCTCGGAGGCGGTCGTTCAAACATCTACCGCTTTGTCCTACATAGCTCTTCCCACATTTCAAAGGGATGCTGTAGACAATGGAATGCGTATATTCCATGGACTTTGTTCGGTGCTTTTTTTTGCAGTTCTGATTCTTTGAATCACTGGGCCTGGACAGCCTGCACAATTTTTGCAGCTTATCGGGGGCAGAGAAAATAACTTTTACGTTCTCCCATTCACCGATCTTTTTTAGGCGATGAGACAGGCCATGAATGTACAGGATCACAGCAATCCGTTTTGTTGAAGGTGGTAGTGACGTACGAGTCTCTTTTGAGCACAGTCGCTTAAGAAGGGTTTCCGCTACACTGATCAAAACATGAGTAGGATACCCTGCGGCTCTGAGACGAAGGATCTGTTCACTGAAGTTAGCAACCATTAGCTCAGGACTTGATTTACAAAGCGCATTTTTCAAGCATAACCCTACAATTCCCCTCTTTACCAGTTTGGAATGTGCGGAGCCGAATGGAAGCAGTGTCTTGTTAGCGCGTGGCTCGTACTTCCAGTAGATCTGTGTGTTAGAAATAAAAGCCTGATATCCAGAAATCGAATACTGTCGTCAGCAAGCATCTCATGCGTGAATTCTAGAGGCGACAAGCCTGCACGTAAGAAGGTCAGTGTGTTAATAGCTAGTACTTCAAAAGAGTCCAAACTGCAGTCAAGGAATATTAGAAAATCATCAACATACCTAAAAATCTTAGTTACTTTAATGTTTGGTAGGCAGCTACGAAGGGCTCTGTGTCAAGATGAGCTGAAGATAAAACCTAAGAAGTTCTAAAAAGCCACTGCTTGACATTCCAGTTTCAATCGTAAAAGTTAAGTTTCCGAATATATCAGTACAGTGCTGGACACAAGAGAGCAAGCCTGACTGTGGCAACGAATAGAAAAGATCCTTTATGTCTACAGAGAACGCCCCGAGGTTCCTATGCAGTGAACACTCGAGGTAATTCAAGACGTCCTCAGAGTTCTTGACTTGCAAAGGGTCTTCGATGGGTAACAGGTCGAGCTTTTTCTCAAGAAATTGTCTCAGAAAATGGCACTTGGCAAAAGTCCATTGCCATGTGGGTCCTGTGCGGCCAAGCCATATATTGCTCTTACTGGTAAGGACCTGTTATATTTGCGCCAACATATGAATGTCTCACCTACTGTGCATGTGTGATAATTGCCCGGTTTTTCAGCTATATATAGTGGTCTGAGTTTCGAAATAAACTGTTGCAAGTCAGCGCTCGTGTGTTCAATGTGTCTTCCTTATGTCCTCGTCTTTATTTGCGCTGTACATTTCCATCAGTAGAAAAGTAAATTTTTCGTATTTTTCAACTGGAATTTTCTCAGCAATAAATACGTCTTATCAGCTCCACACAATCCATTTTTACGAAGAACAAAAACGATTGCGTTGATGCGAATTTTAGCGACAGCTGGGATGGTGCAAAATGCCAGTGCCAATCTGGAGTGTTTCGTAGCACTAGGTCGGAGTGCCTGATGGCGAGCGTTGGAGTAACCAAGTGCAGTTAACAGGAATTGGGCTTAAGTCATGACCAGCTGCGTCATGAGTGCAATCATAATTCATGTGGTTATGCACAGTCCCTTATTCATCATTGTACGTAAGGTGGGCATGTGACGTGACAAGCTCAGTCAGAAAAGACATCACGAGTGTAGTCATTGTGTCGGGACACATCAATGATTGGTATTCTAGCTAATTAGTGTGGCGCGTTGTCATGATGCCATTCCATTCTGAGCACCCGCTGAGGTGACTTAATGGTTGTGGCGTTCAGCTGCTGATACCAAGGTTGCAACAAGCGAAATGCAACAATGTCTGTGTGCTGTGTGATAACAGTGCAGGTTGAAGAACTTCAGGCAGTGTAAACATCATAAAAACCTGCGTATAACTTGAGTTTTTTTTCCCCTGGATTTTAGCATGTCAAATTTCTTCCTCATAATATTTTCAGATCCAAGCAATCTTTCACCCTAAAGTCGCAGTTGTGGTCCCGTTATTATTCAGCACTATCATCATCAGCCTTTTAGCAGAAGGAGGCACTGTCTAGTGGTGGCCTCGGCTGACTGTTTTGATTTCTACGTCATTTCACAATGCTGACCCTGAGATGCCCACTTTATAGGAATCGGGACAGTCACACTTCACATGATGTCAGGTACGCAAAAGCAGTACTCGGCTGGTTTTAAAGTAAAGTAATCGCGGCTGCTGAAAGCATCGGCACCGTGTCGAGCACTGCTAGATGGGCTGGATGAAATAGGGACAGCCTGCAGTTACTTCTGCCGGACAGCTGAGATGGGCCTCTGCAGCCATGCTCTGCAGTTGGATCACGGATGCTTGGGCCATTTGCCCAAGGAGCTCACTGGTCACAGTTTCAAGAAATCTGGGCTGTCGTACATGCGCGGTGCGAGGCACGAGCAGGCGGGAGCATAGCACCCAAATTTGTACATGCAAAGTATTGGCACCCGCGCTGCCATTCCACGCACGATTTACAAATTTACAACAATCGGAGGACTGTGTAGCTTCCGTGATTGCCGAGGCAAGGGTGAGCTGCTCATTTGTTCATAACAATTAGAGAGTACCGTACCAGGACGAACTTGTTTGCAAATTCAATTTTTGTTAAAACAGTGCAACAATGGAACCGGCTTTCCGAGGAGCAAGTGTGCTCTGCAAGTGAAGATGTATTTTTTGCCAATCTGTAACCACCCTGTGGGGTAACTCTTGAATAAAGAATAAAAAATAAAGCTCGTTGGTGCAAGAGGGGCAGGCGAGCCAGCACTAGGCACAGGGAGACACGTGCCCTTTTTCGACACCTGGCGCGGGATGGCACGGGACACGCAAGCGCGTGGCATCTGCCTCGTGTCAGTGTCCGTCGAGTCAAACGTGAAATGCAGTGCAGATAAAGGTGTTCAGTGAGCTTTTCCTCGCTCTCATTATACTTGGGTGAGAGCATTTTTCTCTATTTTTGCTCTCCCCTGATTACATCTCTTGTGTGGGTCTGTATTACACATGGGTTTTTTCTGTTAAATCCATCACAGTGTCCCTCATAGCCTGTGTTACTTCAGGACCTCAAACCCCACATCCAATTTCATTCCGACCGATCAGCGTGGCACGTTGTTATGATGTTGTGTTACAATGCCAACGACAGCAATGCCGCGTATATGGGAAATGTGTCCTTAGCTGTCGCCATAAAGTTGGGGTTGTCGTTGGTGTCTAAAAAATTACAGCATAAGTGGGGTATTTTCACACCTTTTTTGTGTGACATCATTTAGAAGATACAGAAGCTGTTTTGTACAAGGGTGATGAGTACAAAAAGAAAGCCCTTTTTTTTCTGTGTCAATTGGCCTTGTGTGCCAGGCAAATAAATGGTTTGAAAATGCATATTTGTGCTAGTCACCATTTCAGTACGCGTTAAAGGTATTCAAGATTTGCTTCAGAATTTTTTGAAGTGAAATAGTATGTTCCCCAAATTCACTTCGATCCGGGAAGTTGTAATTCATTCAAGCCTTATTCTCCAACTGTGTAGTGCATTTTTTTGTGCAGGTACCCGACCAAGCGACTCTACAGCAGAGCAATTGACTTGCTGGTTGTGAAGTACCCACACTTGGTCGTCGGACCTCATGACTGGGTGAGGTGCTGCTCATGCCTCGCATTGCCAGATTTCACTGCATGCAAGAGTGCCATAGGATAAGATGGGAATCATGTGTTATGAGTACTTTCTAATGGTGATTAGCTGAGAACCCTTCCTGTTTACATGCATACCCTATTTGCATGCATAATGAACGAGTAATAATGAAAGCCTTGTTCAGCTCCTTTCATGTGCTCAGTGTGCAGATAGCTGTGCTGGTGCATGGTCATCGACGAGTGCACCTGATCGGTAAAGATCAGGCGGGGAGGCAAACGTGCCACAACGTACGGGAAGTGGGCATCAGCCACCATATGAAGGGCACAAAATGGGGAAGACGGAGGTGGCGAAAGAGAGATATCGGCAGAGCAGTCAGCGCACCCCCAGCAAGCAAGGCTCCTAGAGTTTCGTTTCAATCGTTAGGCTTGGGGTGTTGAGCTCGAAGCTGGAGGTCCATTATTATGTGCACTTTGTGACACGGATAAGATTTGGGGGAGTGAAATGCTAGTTACCGTTGGCAGTGAAAGAGCCAGAGCTGTGAAGCATTGTTTCATTTTTGCAGTTCCTAGAAAAGAAAACTACCAAAATGCGAAAATGTGGCAAAGCCTTACGAGGAGGCTCCATCGCACAAATACTAAAAAACCCATGAAGAATGCGCAGTTTCGGCGTGCTGGAAGAACAACGCGTAAGTCAGTGATGGCAATGCACACTGTTGTCGGAATAGGGAGACTGCTTTTAAAAAAGTGATGGGTTTTAAAATAGGTAAACTGAGTAGACGTGCAAAAGCATGTGTTTAGCTTGCTTGGCTCATTGTTTTGCGTTGCTGGGTCGTCGATGCGTCTGGCAATGATGTGCGATGCACAGCGCGAGAATGTGTATATTAGTTCGGTGGTAGTGTTAGTTGATGAAGATGATGATGTGCAATGCACAGCGCAAGAGTGCGTTGCAGAGTAACGCGAGGCGTGATCAGCTGCAGTGATAGCAAAGTACTGTTGTGTAATGGCCAGCGCAGCTGATCGGTTCGTGCCACCACGGGTTCAAATCTCAGTTGTGGCAATGTTTATTTTATTTTATTCATTTACTTATTTATGGTTTGGCTAAAGTCACCCTCAAGTTCAAGCTTCACACAAACTCGGTGAACCGGTTAGACCTCATGGAGAAGTGGTTTCGCACTAAAAAGAAAAGAAAATGACCATCGATGCACCAGTCGGTGTGTGAAAGCTGCGCGGAGCTGGATTCAGACAACCGGCATATGCACAGGCTGACAGCTACTATTGCTGCAAGCTAGTGAAGCTCAAGAAACGAAGCTAAGTGGCCAGGCTATTTTTTGGCCTGGCGACAAGGAACCTCCTTTCATCGTCGCATATTCCGTTAAGTGCACTTATGAGGTGGGTGGGCTTGAATGCACCATGCAATAGCCGAGATTTCACATGATAGCTTGCCCTTCTCTGACATCTCGACTTGCCCCTTCAGGAGCCTCATGCAAATTTCCGCAGTTGGGCTTTCCCGCATATCATTTTAACCAAAAGGAGAAGCCGAAGATCGCACTAGGAGAGTTATGAAAGTGACAGGACGATTGCCATGGGTGTTGACTTTAAGTATGAAACACATTATGGAAAGATCAAAGAAAAAACAACACACTTTGCCACTGTCATTGTTCGAAGCTCGTTGGCCATCTTGTGCACATCAAGTGTCATGTGGGAAAGCCCACGTGTGGAAGTTTGCACGAGGTCAAGCCTAGCAATGGCCAAATACGATCGGTCCACACGATAAACGCCGGAGAAGAAAGTGAAGGCATTTTTATTGTTTTTCCAGCAAACTCGATCGTCAGATAATTTACCCAAATTCGTGGCTTTGCCATGGTTGAATTTATGAAAGTCAGCGTAGTACACGATCAGTGATAAAAATCAGAAAATTCTCGAATATCAATTTTTTGAGTATGAACCAAATATCGAACATAATCGATTCATATTCGAAAATTCGGATATTTGCACACCCTTAGTTATAATGAATACCACCTAACGCTTGCACATCAGTGTTGCACATTTTGTGGTTGCATTCAGATGCTGGAAGTACCCTCTGCGTGCCAGGCCAACAACCAGGCAGGCCTCGCCTGTATTCATTAAAGTCTCTCCTCTCTCTCTCTCTAGAAAACTGCTTTTTTTTTTGTGTGTGAAGATCGTGCCTGACTGAATTCTTCGTGAAGAAATTTGTCGAAACATGGAAAGCAGCGTGTGTGGTCCAGGCAACCCGATGGCCTAGAGATGCTCTGCTTCACTTTGTTCTGTTGGAGCGAGCAGAGAGCACATGAATTCATCCCTGATGGTTCTTTAATGTTTTTTTGCAGCAACGCTGGTGCCTTGCCTTGAGGACCAAATATAAGTACTTTCGGCGGAGGATTCCAGAGCAATCGCTCAAGCCAGGTGGAGTGCGGACGAGAGTGATCCCAGGCGAAAGCCGGAAGGAGGGCCGGAAACGGACGCTGGCTGACCTCGAGCATGTCCAGGCAGTCAAGCGGCGCTTGGTGAGGACAGAGTTGCAGATTTACGTTCTGTCTGGGATTTGACGTGAGGGGCTGTGGTCTGGAATGGTTGCATTTAGTTGGCGCCTCAGTATGATCACCAACCGTTTTGCTGAGGCTTGTCGGCAAGACACCGTGAAGGAAAAGAGCAGGCCAACACATTTTGTCCGCATGTTTTACATCATGTGTTAGCTAAGTGCAGCTATGGACTGAAAAGAGATTATTAGTAATGTTACTATTATCATTTATTTAGATTGCAAGCACATTATCCATATTTTGTGTCGGATGTGGTGACCATTGAGCATTGGTTTTTCCCCCCAGAATCAGAATAGCCATTAGGTATTATCGGCAAATGACATGAGCAGGCTTACGCAGTCCGCCTTTCTGTAGTTGACAGCAAGCCGCTCTGCAACAGTAATAATTTAATGCAGTGCACTCTTGATGAGCTCAACTCTCCTCTCATAAATTGCCCTTCTGGCTCTCCTGTGGCTCCTTACTTCGTACATGACATTCTGGCAGACCTTTGCCATGGCACTACTTGCAACGGCAAATGCTAGGACCCACTCTCGATAGTTGGACTCATGGGAGATGGAAAATTAGTTTGAATTAAAGGGGGCCTCTTTAATACACCTCAGGACTAAAACATCAGTTCAAATAGATTAGAAGATCAAAATAGGCGACCTCGAATAACATTCCACTGCATACTTCTATAGTATTGCAGTGCCAGGAGGTCGTGTGCATTTGGTCCCTGGGTGCTGCTGTGGTAGAGCAGTTATGCAACTACATATTTGCAGTAGCGCGAGCATTTGGAGGGATTCTTTCTTTCTCTAAGTTATGTCTCTAGTCAGAAGAGAGGAACATGTAGTAGGGAACAAACACGACCTAACGAATATCCCAGCTGAAATCATGAAGAGGAAATGGGCACGGGCAGGACATGTAGTGTAAAGGGAAGGAAACTAGTGGTCCCTTAGGGTAATGTAGTGGATTTTAAGGGATGGTAAATGCGGCAAGGCGTGGCAGAGGAAGTCAGATGGGCGGATGAGATTGGGAAATGTGCAGGGGTTCTGATGGCCACAGCTGGCACAGGACAGGGTTAATTGAAAGGATATCTGTCCTGCAGTGGGCATAGCTGGATTAATGGTGATGATGAGATCAGAATTTCTTGTTCCCTTCATGATGCAGCTTGCCGACCTCGACGAGCCACTGACACCAGATGGCATGCCCGAATGCCTTGACGAGCCTGGCGAGCCAGTCGAGCCTGGCGAGCCAGTCGAGCCTGGCGAGCCAGTCGAGCCTGGCGAGCCAGTCGAGCCTGGTGAGCCAGTCGAGCGTGGCGAGTCAGTCGAGCCTGGTGAGCCAGTCGAGCTTGGCGAGCAGGAGCAAGAGATTGGCGAGCTGGTAGAGATTGGCGCGCAAGTAGAGCTTGGCGAGCCGGTAGAGCCTGACGAGCCAGTAGATCCTGATGAGCCGGTAGAGCTTGGCGACTCGGAAGCCACGCCATTCCAAGCAGAGTCCGAACAGGGGGACAAGGAGGAGCAGCCGTACAATTGTCCCGACATCGACATCTCCAATGCAATCTTGACAGTGGAAGACGAAGACAAAGACATCACTGCTGCTGACTTGCTTAGAATGTGCACTGACGAGTCTGCTGCTGAGAAGCTCGCCGAAAAGGCTGACAAGAAGCCACCGTCAGGTGGGCGGAAGAGTGTCAGGAAACCACTGGAGGAAATGAGGTAAAGCACTTCTTCATGCGGTAATTAATCTGACCAGGTAGCGGGCAAGGAAGGAACCTGAATTTTCGCTGTTGACAGGTTATGCCTGCGCCCACAGAACAGGAGACTTGAGAGTGATGAAGGTGGTCAGTAGAGTTAGCGCAGGGGTTTTGAATGGTTCTAGCTTTGGGGAACCCCGGTGCACCAGGAGTAGTATGAGGTGTCCCAGGGATCTATGAATATAAAGTAGAGAATGACCACCAATTCCGCATATATGGGCATTAATTCATTATTGCTATCTGAACAACCTCCATCCATGAGCAGTGGATCTGAACACCGGAACCGAAGTAAAAACCGAAATTCTCGTGCACCTAATTTGCATTTGGCCTAACTATGGAAATTGACCGCCATTTTTTTTTTTTTTTTTTGCTTCCTCTCAACAGCTGTGAGGAAGTGCCCCATATTAATCTGGAGAAGCCACCGAAGGTACTACGGTCACATGACTACCTCAAGTTCCAACTGCCACATTTCGGTGCCATCCAAGGTGCTCTGGAAACCAAGCGCCTGCTGAATGGAAAAATGCGTTGCGACATCATTCGGAGCCTCTACAGTGCATGCTGCAAAATAACTCTGTAAGATGCCACTCTGAAGCTCTGCGTAGCATTATATTTTTTAGGGGCAACAATGCGAAAGATGGGGACGACCCTGTCTCCCCATCTTTCACGGCGTTGCCCCCCCTAAAAATGCATAACCGACTTGCTTGTTTACCTGTAGTGTAGCTGCAATTGAAATGCGAAAATCTCTCTCAGGGTCCTCTTGGCGTTCATGATGTGCACATATATTGCATGGTGCAGCTGGAAACAAAAGTCTCCAGGACACGTGAGAAGCAACCTAGTTTTGTAGGTGCCAGTTCTGCAAATGAACACCTTATTTTAAAACCACGGGTGAAAGGATGGGAGTCCAACTTTCTCATTGACATACATGTGTGATTTGGAGCAGAATAAATTGTATATTTTAATGTTTCCTATTTTTAAGAGCTGAAACTGCTTTGGTTTTATTCCCCAGCGCATTGCTACGAGCGCTCCATGTCTTGGAGCGCTTGCAGCTGCCGCTCGAAGGCCTCAAGATCTTGATAAAGGCCCACGCTGTTCCGTTGACCTGATAGACTATTGACTTAATGCCCATCAGAGCTGCCTGTGTAGCGGCGCTCCGTTGGACAGTCGATAGACTGTCGGTTTGAGGGCCTTTGAAATGGCCGTGTAACAGAGTATTAAGTAGTCTCTCTGTGAACAGAGTTTTGTGGCTGGCATCGAAATTGCGGAGGTGCTACAGCCATTGACCAAGACATCCCTGTGTGCAAAAGTGCAGCCATTTTGTTTCCTGGCATCTCTGCAGATACCCGTCGAGAAAGCTCTACAAATATGCTGTGGACAGTCTGCTGACGAAGTACCCGCACCTTCAAGGTTCTGACGACAAGACGGGAAGGGTAAGACCACACTGGTGCTTGATGGCCATCTAGAGAAGGAAGCAGTTCAAATATAGTTTCCAAAACCAGGGTGGCTGTTGCCTGTCTTGATAGAAAGGAGTGAAAAAACTTTGTCTAAAAAGTTCAACATTATTGACAAAATTTAATTTTTAATGACTCAAGGGAAGCTTGGCCAAAGAGTGCCATGTCTCGTGGGTTTGGCCTGCGCAAGCTGGGCCCAATTTTAGAGCACTTGCTCTTAAGGCAAAGGTTTCCGTCCTATGCGTGGTATAGTTGGGGCTGTCAACGTCAAGCATTTGGCGGACACCTCTGCTGCATTGTGGGAGACAGGAGAGTGGAGGAAAAGAAGCAAGGAAGAGAGAAAGGCGTCCATAGTGAAGGGCTCGGGATAGCTTTCGACCATCTGGGGCTCTTTAACATGTGCCAGTGTTACACGTTACTCGGGTGTCTTTTTACACTTCACCTTTGCCAAAACATGGCCGCTGCGGCCGGGACTGCACTAGCGTTGCATCCGGCCAGAGTGCTGAATGCAACTGAAAAGCATTAAGTGCAATGAGAGATGCACAACTGCTTCATAGCGGCTTTCTTGATTGTACTCTGTACATTTCAGTCTAGTCGTCCACCCAACAGACTGCTACTGCACTTTTTCTTTCCTTACAACTAGTATTAACAACCTAGATGTAGACGTGTGCTCTGTGTCTTGAAGATGCCTTGCTGCTTTAGGTGAACAGATGCCGTCTTCACAGAGCAAAGATGCTCGTGTCTCAACCTACACTATGACTAGTGGCGACGCAGCGCCGTTCTGGGGCCATGCCTCACAGTTGCTTCCTTTCCTTTGGTTGCTGGGATATGTGTGGGGTGCTGCCGTCAGCTTGAGAAACTTAGTTGCTGGGGAGCACGGATGCTTTGCAATCCAATCCCGGAGTTGGCACATGCTGGTGAAGTTTGCTTCAGTAGCACGGAGGAACAGCATTGTGCGGCTCTGGGGAAGCATTTGGCGTGTAAACCAGCGGCAGGGGCTCATAAGCAGGAAGAGGCAGAAGCAGAGAAAGGGCTGTTACGTCCATTAAGGGGGGAAGCTGGTCTTAGAAAAAAAAAAATTATTAATGAAGTCACAATTATGAAATCTTCAGGGAACGTGTATTTTTGCGTGCCGATTCCAAATATGGAATTTAATTTAATGTACAACAAGTCCTTGTGGACTTGATGTAATATGTTATGTAACTTTTTTCTGAGAGTTTGAAAGAAATTCTGCTGCAGGGAACTTGCTAGAATGTATGCCGTCCGCTTGTCTTGCCAACAAGCTATGCAATAAGGGTAAAATTATTATCCTGCCTATCACAGAAGTTGAGTTACAGGGTTTTGAACTTCGTACTTCACAAAAGGGAAGAAAAATTTGTGTCTTCCTGTTTCTGAAGTGAGAACTTCAAAATTCTATAACTCAACTTCTATGGCAGGCAGGATGATAATATTAGCTTTATTGCATAGCTTAATGTCAAGAGAAACCAATGGCACGCATTCTAGCAAGTTCCCTGCAGCAGGATTTCTTGAAAGCTCTGCACAAAATGTTACATAACATATTGCATAAGTGCTCAAGAAATGGTTGCACATGAAATTAAATTCCATATCTGGAATCAGCACGCAAAAATACATGTTCCCCGAAGATTTCATAATTGTGACTTCATTAATAAGAATTTTTTTCTAAGACCCTCTTCCCCCCTTAAAGCATTCCCGCCCGAAGCAATGGGCCGAGAGCAAACTCAAGGCGCGTGCAAACCCTGAGGTGCAGGTGCATGTCGCGTGAAACAGTGGCAAGGTTCTCAAGTGCGGGCTTGCTTGTTGAGTGGAAGCCACTCACGATAGACATCAGGATCCCTGAGTACGTCACCTCCCTGCAGCAGTGGTGCATCCGTTGTAGCTGTGCAGATGGACTAGCTAAATGAAATCCCAAAGAGTATAAATCGCAAAATTACGATTCACAAGGGCACTGCAGAAAATCTGCCAGTGCTCATCACCCGCATTGCCACGAATGTGTAATTACTGCGTAATTTTTTTTTCAAGCATTTCGCCACGAGAATCAGAGTCAAGAGAAAGCTTGTTATACCCAGCCGCCTCCCATGTTTAAATGGATGCGGGGCTTACTAGGCCACTACAGCAGTTTTTAATTTGTTTTGACGTGTTCTCTTGACTCTCAAAAAATTCATCTACATTGTCTTGAATGTTCCTGTGTAGCTGTGCTGACCCTCGATGACTCAAACTTCAAGGGGAACCAAAGTTTTGTTTGAATTGTGCAAAGTTTGAATTAAGGGGAACTTTTTTGAAGACTTTGTTTACATGCATAATGTATTCGCTTTTTTTGCCAAAAAGAAAATGGCACCAATTCTGGAGGTGTTAACATGGGGCAACATTCACACTGTGGCCATTTAATATCTACCAAAATTTTTATGGCTAACGGTGTGTTTATAATGCGCATGCATTCATTATGCAAGTTGATTTAGTGCATTTGATGTTGACAGGACTAAAGCAACAAATTGAATGAACCAGAAGTTCGAATTGAGCGAATTTGAATTCACGCCCTTCCGCTCTACTTCATGGGTTTCCTGCACTCCTGTGCATGCTTGATTTCATTTGCGCGTGATTCCACTTCGTCTTCCTTTCACCCGCAGCAACTATGGATCGAGAGGCTGAGAGCAAAGTTCAAGAACGCGCGGCGCCAACTGCCAGAAGATGTGTTGACTATGTATGACTGTAGAGGCAAGAGAACCGCCCCCCGGCGGCGCTCGGTGCAGAAAAACACTGGCGACAAGACGGACACGGAGGAGTCCGTGCGGCGCACCTCGCGTGCTGTGGTGAGTGCGTTGCACGTCATTGCACGAAGGTCTATATCCTAGACGTTTCCACTGAACAGACACATCCTAATGAGCTCAAAAAAAAAAGTGGTTGGGTATTTACGCAGTATTTAAACCGAGGAAGCGTACGAAAGCATGTGTTCATTCTTCGCCACTTTTTTTTGTCATCTGCATGTGCACGCAACCACATTTCTTGCTCTTCATTTTCACTCCCTAACTCCACTCGGCGGCAGCTGGCGCGATGCCCTCCTCCCATTGGCTGCAGCTGGCGCGACACTCTGAACTTACCCGAGCTTCCTCCCATCGGCTGCAGTTTGTGCAACGCTCCTCCGAACTAAACCGGCCTTACCCGAGTTACTCCGAGGCTCCACACAAGATTCTTGGCTGGTACCACGTTAAGTAGTGCTTTCGCACTAGAATAAGGGTAAATACTGTTGAGGATTGCATTGTACTCCATGACAGCTTTTTTTCTGGTAACGGAGTGAAAGCTATGGAGCTGAAACATGCCTTCTCTTCCTACGCAACAGAATATAGCCCCTATTGTTTAAAGCATATTTCTAATACAACTTACAGCTTTGAACATTGAAAGTCAGGAAGAAGCCGTTTTCTTGTTTTAGCCGAATTTGCTAAGCAGGTCTTGTTACAACAAGCTTCCATAGATGGCGCCAGCTACAGCAGTGACAGAGTGAGGTACCACAGAGAGAGCAACGCACCAGTTTTTTTCTGGGCATGGCTCTGGATGCCACCTTTGTTGCTTTGCTTTCATTACCAAGAAAGGCTGTCGCCAAGAATAGTTGCATAAAAGCTCCTGTTACTGCTTCAGAAAGGTTTAAGGGGGGACACGGGTCTTTCGGGCCAAAAATTCGCGAAAAAGTCAAATTTTCGAAACCGGTATTTTCGAAATCGGCGGCTATCTATCTACCTATCTGCCAAGTTTTTCACCTCTAAGATCAGTATTTTAGTCATAATATAAATTTACATAATCTACGTCGCCCGAATTTGCGCTGAAATCGGCTCCGAAACAGCTGTGTTCCGCGCCGCATAGCTCTCGTTTCATGCGCGGCACCGCAGCCATCTTGGTCTCGTTTGAAAGAGCCGTCTTTCGTCTTCAATTTCCCGCCACTGCTGCTTCCTTTCGTCCATTGGTTGCCTAGCAAATAACAAAAAAGAAAAGGTGCCTTTCGCGAGCCTATTGGCTGCCTGGGCGCACGTGACAGCAGGTCGCCTTCCGATTGGTGGAGCTGGCTGGCATCGTCTGCTCTGCGCGGCCAAGCCGGCCAAGCCGCGGGGAGACGCGCCGCTTTCTTTGTATCGAGCCGAGGCGAGAACGCACTGCGATGCCTGGATCAGCGCGCAAGTTTCATTCGCGGCAGAAGTTCGGCAAGAAGAGGAAGAAGTCCTTGATTAATAACCTCAAGAGACCCCCTGCTCCAGCTGTCTGTGCTGAGAACGACGGAAGTTATGCGCCGAACGATCGAGTCGACGACAGTACCGAGGTCGAAGTAGGCCTAACGCGTTCCTCGGCCCGAGAGACAGCTACTGCCAGCGGCCGCATACGCCACGATACTGTGATGCTGCGGCCCTCAGATGTGCAGCGAGACGTCATCAGAACCAAGAAAAAACTCGGAGAACTCGCGTCAACTCCAGCAACGAAGCGGAAGTCGGACTGTTTTCGCGATGACAGCAGCGCGGCGGACCGTCCGCTTGATGAGGCGTGCTTCACGATCGTTAGCCTGGCGTCGCTAAACGATCTGCTAAGGCTCGCTAAGTGCAGTACGTGCGGCGGTGATATTAGCGTCGAAAAAGGTGAGCGGGAATATGGGCTCGCCGTTAAACTTGTTCTCAAGTGCGTGAACTGCGGGGACACTTCCTCTTCTTGGAGCTCACCGCGGGCCTGTGCCGATAGGAAGGTGAACCCCTTCGTAGTGAATGTGCTTGCTGCCCGTGCAATGCAGAGCACTGGAAACCAGCAAACGGCCCTGAACGATATTTTTTCAACAATGAATATTTCTCATCGCGGCCTTCATACGAAAACATGGCAAGATTACATAAAAAAAAAGTTGACGCCCGCTGCAACTCGAGCAGCCCAAGAAATGACCGCTGACTGTGCGCGATCGGTTCGGGAGCTTTACAGTGAATTGCGGTTCGGAAACCCCGGCAACATCGCTGTTTCTTATGACGGCACATGGATGACACGGGGCCACACATCTCACATAGGTGTGGGCACAGTCATAGAACTGTTCACCGGACTTGTGCTCGACTATGTTGTGCTCTGCAATTTTTGTGCCGGCTGCGAACGAGGCCCGAAACCTGATGAGCCATCCTACCAAGCCTGGAGGGCTGACCACCTCTGCCAAAAAAACACAGAAAAAAAAGCGGGGGAAATGGAGGTCGAAGCAGCCCTTATACTTTTCGAGAGGTCTCTCAAAAAGAATGGCCTTCGCTACACCACTATGCTGTCAGATGGCGACAGCCGTGCTTTCCTTGCACTGCAAGAAGCAGATGTATATGGCTACGTCAAAGTGGAAAAGGAGGACTGCATAAATCACGTCAAGAAGCGCATGGGGACAGCCCTGCGAAATTTGATTGCCAAGCAGAAAGGGACAGAAAACCTTGGAGGCAAGGGTAAACTAACCGGAAGCATGATCACCAAGTTGAGCTCCTATTATGCTTGGGCACTCAAGTCTCATAAAGGGGACGTGGACTCAATGCACAAAGCTGTGATGGCGACATACCGTCATATTACCTCTAATGATGAGACGTCAGATCACAGTTTGTGCCCATCAGGGCCAAACTCCTGGTGCCAGCACAATGCGGCAGCATCGCGAGGGGAGCCTGCACCAAAGCACCGCCACAACCTTCCACCTCATGTGTGCAAGGCATTGCTTCCCATTTACGAGCGGTTATCAGAAAGGAAGCTCCTTGAGCGCTGCCACAGGGGCAAGACGCAGAATAGCAACGAGAGTCTGCACTCTCTGATATGGGCCCTGGCACCCAAGGAGCGCCACGCATCTTTGTACACTGTACAAGCTGCCGTGGCCGAGGCAGTAATGCGCTTCAATGCAGGCAGCGAGAGAACATCTAAAATAATTTTGAGAGAACTTGGTCTCAATACTAGTGCAAAAGCCAGTAAAAGAATGACGGAAAAAGATGAGCGTCGGGAACACAAGTCTGCCCGGAAACATGCTGCGGCTGAAAATGTCCAAAGTGCTTTCAAGAAACGGCACTTGGACAATGGAAAGCAAAGGGACTACATCCCTGGGGGCTTCTAGCCATTCTGTGTTGTAAATATGTGTGTTGCACTTGTAAATATTGGTTAAATTGTTCTCTGTTTGTTTTTTGCACTTTTCTCAAAACATAATTTGTTGACTACTAGCAGTTTTGCGGCCTCGATATCTTTGCACCCGAAGCATGTAGAGCCGAAATTCTTTTTGCAATAGGAAGCTGAATGTATGCTCTGTGAAGTGTTGAGAGCAGATTTTTTGTTTTTGGGTTCAAAATTTAATTATTTTGATTAGTTTACTTCCACCTGACGCACACACTTTGTATACTGAAATTCATAATGCTGTAAAATGAGTAATAATTAACATATCAAAAAACTGCTCCCAACACTTCATTCTTTACTCTTCTAGCTATGTAACTATTCCTTAAAATTCAGTTTTTACCAACTCATTGTTTTACCATTTAGGCCTCAAACAATGGAAGTTGATTATTAATTATCTTGAAAACTAACTGGCCTACAAGAAAACCAATGGCATATTTGAGATCAGCATTAAAAAATTTGTCAGGCTGTACATTTTTATTAAAATTGGCCAAAAAACAACACAAACAGCCTCAGAACCAGTGTCCCCCCTTAATATGAATGTCTTAATTATTTGCAGCATAAGTTGCGTAATACTATTCACTTCTGTAGCGCGGTTACTGATATGCAGTGGCAAGTGCAATTTCTGCCAAGGCGACCTAACAGGAAGGATGGGTTAGCTGTCATCTCACAGCCGTTGCCTCTGGATTTGGGGCTGCAATCATTCGGCCCAGACTGAGTTCTGCATGTCCACTGGACACTTCCAGAATCTCGGCCCAGTAGAGTGTTCTGGTGCAGGGGCTCTGAACCGGGGGCTCCGTAGAGCCCTTGGGTTCCCCTAGCACCTAGATCCATGCATGCCTTGAGCTTCACCTTTTCTTTACCCACTTCATTTTGGGACTGACCATACTGCTGTTGTTTATAGCAGGCTGTTTTGCATTACAGCCTCTTGTAATTCGATAGAATCTCAGTGATACGATCACAGTTGATGTGCGTTTCAGGATGGTACGAATTTTTGAAATTCCCTGGCCAGAGTGCACTGTGTGATGCGCAGGATTTCGCATCTTCTGAACATTCCTCCTGCATTGCTACAGATGATACACGCATGTCAGCCATGACTGCGCCCTCGAGCACAGAGTGTTGTCGTCAAATCAGCCTACACACAATTCCATCAGCCATACACAAATCAGCATGCGTGCGTTTTCCATGCTTCCGCATGCAGATTTTGTTTGTTTTCGATGATACGAATATATTTCGTGATCTCTTGAGGTTCGAATCATCAAGGTTCTACTATATATGTTTGATTTCGACCTTTTTGGAGGGGATGTGAGTCTGTGTGTCCCCGTTTTTGCATCCATGGTGAGCAGAAAGGGGTGGTGGAGGGCCAAAACACAAAATTCCTCCTCATCATCATCATCAGTCTTACTACACCCACTGCAGGGCAAAGGCCTCTCCCATGTCTCTCCAATTAACCCTGTCATTTGTCAGCTGCATCCACCCTTTGCCTGCAAACTTCTTAATCTCATCCGCCCATCTAACCTTCTGCCGCCCCCTGCTACGCTTACTTTCTCTTGGAACCCACTCCGTTACCCTTAAGGACCAGCGGTTATCTTGCCTTCGCATTACATGCCCTGCCCAAGCCCATTTCTTTCTCTTGATCTCGACTAGGATGTCATTAACCCGTGTTTGTTCCCTCACCCACTCTGCCCGCTTCGGATCTCTTAACGTTACACCTATCATTTTTCTTTCCATGGCTCGCTGCGTTGTCCTTAACTTAAGCTGAACTCTTTTCGTTAGCCTCCACGTTTCTGCCCCGTAGGTGAGTACCGGTAAGATAAAGCTGTTGTACACTTTCCTCTTGAGGGAAATTGGTAAACTGCCACTCATGATCTGCGAGAACCTGCCATATGCGCTCCACCCCATTCTTATCCTTCTAGTTATCTTCCTCTCATGATCCGGATCAGCTGTCACTACCTGCCCTAAGTAGACGTATTCCTCAGTGCCTTTTGAAAACCACCGAGGCTTCCCGAGGCCCAAAAAGAGTGAGAACCCCTGCCCTAGCGGAGCCAGCTTGTACAGGGTTTTCTAAAATATGTGCGAACACGGCTCAGCATGGCCGCGCTCTGCGGAGCGTCAGCAAATCCGGCACGGGGCGCATCGAAACTAAGCGGCGCAGGCACACAGGGGCCCTTTGGCGCTGCTTCGTGTCGCCTGCTACAGTGCAGAAGTGCACTGGGCTTGCATTGCAGTGAGGTGCACCAGACTGTGTGCTGACAACGTCCGAGCCCACCGATAAGCATTGCGGGAAAGCGCACTTCTCTCATTGCAGCGCATTGTCTTTGTTTTGGCTTGAAACTCAGTGGCCTGTTTTTCTCGGTGCCACGATGCCGGTTAAATGTATGTATCGCTGGAAATTTATAAGCCCTGCTATTGTTCGGTTAGCCGACTTACCAAAGCGAATCGGGCTATGTGATACACGGATAGGGCCTCTGAGAATTATTAACCACAAGGGGTCTTTAACGTGCACGCACATCGCACAGGCCTTAGGCATACTTGCATTTCGTCATCCATCTAAATGCAGTACCCACGCGCCGATCCGCAACCTCAGTTTCAGTGACTGCTGGCTTCGCTGTTTTATGTTATCAGGAATAGAAGCGGAGCACCGGAAAAAGCGACCAGCGCGGCAGGCTATTGCAATGTGCTATGAATAGGGTCCTATGAGTGGTCGCTGGAGCTTCCAAATGCATTGTCGCATAGCCGGCTTAATGCTGGAATCAGTGACATCCATATAAACAAAAACTTTTCTGATGAGTTAAACATAATCTGATATCTTTCAAACTCATTGCAAGTGTTGATGATGTTTATCAGTTCTTTAATAAAATTCTATCTAGAGCGGCGGACTCTGCGAACACTTTCGCGCGAGCGAGACTTATTATGAGAGAACCGTGGCCAAAAAGAATGACATTAATTCTAACGGTCTGCACAGAGATTAGCAGTTGCTGCAAAGTATCTCATCCGCCTCACACTGCACGCACATAAAATGAAGTAGTTCTCTGCTATCCACGTCAGTTGCATAGTGCGGTAAAGCTCTGAGGATGCCTCGCCGCGCTGGCTCAATGGAGACCGCCCGACTGCAGTATCGGGGCACCCGAGATCGATCTCAGCTGCAGAGACCCCGATTGAGTGGAAGTGAAACACGAAGCAGCAGTTTAATTTGCGATGTCAATGCAAGTAACCCTCCTCCCCGTGGTCGTCATCGTTCGGGGCCCTATCGGTGTCCCAAGAAGCCTGATTCGCTTTGGCAAGCCACATAACCGAACAATACCAGGGCTTATAAATTTCCAGCGATATATACATTTAACCGGCATCATGGCACTGAGGAAAACAGGCCACTGAGTTGCAAGCTGAAGCAAACACGACGCGCTGCAATGAGAAAAATGCGCTTTCCCGCAATGCCTTATCGGTGAGCTCGGACGCTGTCAGCACACAGTCTGGTGCGCTTCACTGCACTTCAAGCACAGTGCACATCTGCACTGTAGCAGACGACACGAAGCAGTGTCACCGGGTCCCTGTGTGCCTGCGCCGCTTAGTTTCGATGCGCGCCCACGCTGGATGCGCTAATGCTCTGCAGAGCGCTGCCACGCTGAGCCGTGTTCGCACATATTTTGGACGACCCTGTACATGACCCTTTGTATGACATTTACAGCCTTTGTCAAATACCACATTTTCACGAACATCACGTGAGTTTCTTCCCTGAAATCATGTGGTTCAGGAAACTCCTTGCATTACGTTCGGAACCCTTCAGTATACACATTGTGCCGAACTCAACCTAGTCGGAAAGTGGCGGGTGGCTCATTGCCTTGACCAGTGTAAAATTTGTTCGATATAACACTATCTGACACGACCCATGGAAAGCACTGCAGCTGTTTTTGCTTACTGCACGACTGCCTTCAGGAGCATACTGCACCTGCTTGGTACCAATCGGTGGTTTTGTTTCGTCTGCACTTTCAGTACCTTGACCAGAAGCTTCGGGAAGCGACCAGCGTCAAGACATCGCAGCGGGCCAAGGCAGAAGTCGCTGCCACGGCTACAAGCAGTGGCTCCTCTGAGTTCAGCCAGCAGGTGGCGGCGAAGACAAGGCACGACACCGTCAAGGAGATGCCCATCGAAATGGCCATTCAGGCCTTCCCCTGTTACAGGCAGGAGTCCTCCGTAAGTCCACTGCATTTGGTGCTCTCACTCGGCATGCACGTCTAGCAGCAATATGCAAAGGAGCACTCTGTTTGCATTCAATCTATGATTACCCCTTGAGTATGAGTGACAGGCACACTTTTTCTGTTTTACAGTGCTGGATGTATTAGCCTAGTTTCCCCAGTTTCCCGTTGTTGGTGTCGTTGACGTCCCGTCCGCATGCTCTTTTCAACTGAGAAAAAAAAAAAATGAACAACTACGTACATGTGTACAAACAAAGCTGCTGGCTTGGGTGCACAACTACTCTACCCTGGGCGCCACCCTCCGGCGAAAGCTTGAGCAGCTGAGTTAGAACAGGAAACCCTGGCGAAGACCATGATGCAGAGTACGCTTTCTCTCAGCCACGAATTCGCACAACTATTCATAGTCTAGTGTGGCTATTTGTATTAATTCCGAGGCGGTGGCACTAGTGTGTGGTGTCATCATTACGTTAATCGTTGCACAAATTGGCTAGCATTGATCAGTTATAAGTGCTTTTCGTCTAGACGATTTATGCCCATAAGGCATTTTTTAGCTTAAAATAACAAATCGTGTTCTTTTGGTCGAGCTGACGGTTCAGTTTGATGTTTCAGCTACCTGTACAGTTGGCAGCCAACATTTGTGGAATGCAGCTGTGTGGAGAGAAATTTATTGTAGCTGCATCGTACAAGCGAGTCACCTAAAAATGAAGGGGCCTGGTATCAGTACCTGCTGATGTGGTCACAAGGCCATGCTGCAATAAATTTGTACAGGGGCATACCCACCTCTTAAACTTCCGCTGCGAACTGTACTTGCAAACCATCCCTAGCATATTGCTTGGCCTTGCATTTTCCTGATTCTGCAGAGTTGATCTATGGATTACAAAATGTGCCAGAAAATTTGTAACTGAGCTTGTTGCATAGTGTACATGAAAGAAGCAGAAAATTTTAGAGCTGCATGTCCATTGATAAGGAAAGAAGGAACAAGACACCATTAAATAATTCTCACACTAGTGGTCTTCCAGCTAGAAGCAGGGAACTTCTCTGCTGTGCCACATTACCAATCAGCTAAGCTGCTTCTGGTGGGGCTGGAGTGCTTGGCCGTGCTTGGTTTCCTTACTGTTTTTGTCATTACTGTATAAGATCCAGCGGGCTGATTCCACGGATTCTTTCTTCGGAGATAAAAAATTTAATCCTTGACTTTTATATACTTCCTGCTTGGGCTCAGCAGTTGGGCTGAAGGCATCGTCAGTGCATTGTTTCAACACACTTCTGTTTGTCAGAAGCTAAGTAAATAACTATGCCCCATAACCTGCTCCTCTGGGAGTCGCTTTTAAATTTGCTTCTAAACACACAGCGATGTCTTGTGAGCCATATTGGTCAAGTTGCCGCAGTCATGCCAAACAGGCATGGGCAGGTCATGTAATGTGAAGGCAAGGTAACCGGTGGTCGTTAAAGGTAACGGAAGGGATTCCAAGAGAAGGCAAACGTAGCGAGGGGTGTGAAACAGCTGGGTGGCCGACTGAAATTAGGAAGTTTGCAGGGATAAGATGGCCACAGCTGGCACACGAGAGGGTTTTTTGAGGGACATCGGATTTTGCCTTTTCTCTCCTGTGCACGTGGTGGGCTGATGGTGGTGGTGACGACAGTGGTGAATATTTTGGGCAGTGTAGTCTATCTTGCCATATTCTCATTCTTTTCTCCTGTGCTGTGCAACAGCTGTGGTCCACCAAAGTTAGCATGACTCGTCCTGTACACCCTCTAATGACAGTTACATTTTAGTGTGAATTGTTTCTCATGATGCGAAATGTCGCGCAACTTCGTGGAACCTGTCTTGCAGCTGCTTGCAGAGTTCAAGGCACTCTGGAATGTGGACATTGCCGAGGCCTTTGAGAAGGGCATCAAGCGACTCTTTTTCGTGCTCATGAACTCTGGCACACAGCAGGAAATCACGTCCATCTCGGAAGCTGACGGTGGTGAGTGTGTGTTTGGATGTTGAGTGAGTGTTGTTTCAGGGAGCTCAGAAATGGCAGGTTGCTGGGATTTTTTGTTTATTTATTTGTTATTATTGTTATTATTCTTTAGGTCCGCGATTTCCAAAGCCATTTTTGGAGCCTTGGTGGTGGAGTGTCCATGCGCTTGCATGCTACGAGCGGCCTGTCACAGCAAAAGTAATAACAATTGTAGAACAAAGTTTCTCAAAATGGGTTCTGCAGAACCATTGTGTTCTTTGAAACAACGTTCTGGATTCCCCATGCACCTAAATTTATGCATGCCCGCACCTTTCTTCGTGCAGTTTATCTTGGTATTTGACCGTACTGTTGTGCCTGCAGCAGACTTTCACTATATAGCATTGTTAACTGGAGCTGGGCATTTTTTGAGGGGCCATGAATCTGCTTGCTGCTTTTTTTGCATACACATCAGTAGGAAGTGGCAGAAGCTAGCACGCAGGGTTCCTCAGCATATTTTGAAAGTACCCGCCACGCTGGCACAGTGGCTTTGCCGTTGGGATTATTGCCACGGGCTCGATTCCTGTCACGGCAGCAATGTTTTGGTGGAGGTGATAAAAACACCTATGTGCCGTTCGATGTTGGTGCATGCCAAGGAACTGCAGGTGGTATAAATTAATCCGGAGCCCTTCACTACGGTGTCCCTCATAGCCAATGTGTCGCATTAAGACGTTAAAATCCACAGTTCACAATTCCTTTTGAAAGCTGCTTGAGTTCTCTGGGGCTAAAAAAAGATTGAGGACCTTTGCTTGGGGATGCTAC
Organism: Amblyomma americanum; assembly: GCF_052857255.1. Taxonomy (NCBI): domain Eukaryota; kingdom Metazoa; phylum Arthropoda; class Arachnida; order Ixodida; family Ixodidae; genus Amblyomma; species Amblyomma americanum. The sequence continues at coordinate 40,376,828 of NC_135504.1, forward strand.
TGGCTTAGCATGATAGGAGAGCATGTGTGACGACACGAGTGTGTGACATAGTGCCACTTTTGTCAGGCAGCAAACCTTTGTTAACAGCAGCTCCTTTCATCACATTCTCATCCTTCCTTGCATTAAAGGTCTCCTTCTCTCTCTGCATGCCTGGCTGAAAAAAAACGTATGCCACACTGTCTTGCACCTAGCATTGACGATATTGCTTTGGTTTCTGGCAGTCTGGTTGTCCAAGTCAGCTCACTTTTACTTGCCTCGCACTTTAAATGAAATACCATGTGCTATTTAGAGAGTTTTTTTGTTGTTATAATTGCCAGGCGCTAGCCCTTACATAGATCAAAAGCTGATGCTATACCTCCTTGGGTTCAGTTTAAACTTAACTAGCTGAACAAGACCTCCGCAAATGTTTAGCCACATTTGTCTGATTTTCGGGATGTGTTTTTATTTATGTACAGATTTTCTTAAGCAGCTACCTGAAGCGTGCTCGGGTTAACAGATAGGTTTCATTTTGTGATGTGTTGTGTGTGATGGTTGTAGTTGTGAACATTTCAAATGCTTTCAAACTTTCCGAGGCCAGCAAGTATGTTTGTACCCGGGCCTGACACTGTTGGCTTTGATTTAAGAGCTGGTTCATGCCTTGCAGCGAGGCGCACAGATGACTTGGTTTGGTGTATTTTTCTCCATTCCCATTTTTTTTTTCTGCTCGCAGACATTCTGCAGGTGGTGCTGGATGCCGTTGCAAAAAGATGCAAGGAGAAGATGAGTGTTCTTCTCGCAGAGGTGCGTTGCTTTAACTCTCTGTCGACCCATCACATGTGCTACCAGTGTCAAATGCAACGCAAACAATGCAGAAGCTATGGAACAACAAAACCGAGAGATTTCAGTTGTGGACTGTTTAATAGTAGAGCACTTAGTGAAAAAACTGCCTTGAGAAGCTTTATTTTTGCTTCACTAGCACAAAGACCACTGCAGAAAAGCATTAATTCACTCTGCCTCTATTTCCAGCAAAATTTATTATTTTTGTGTTCGTCTTTCTCACTTGAGTTGTCCTGTGTGTGTTTTTATTTGACGCTGACAGTACATGTATGAGATGTTGAAGATAACAAATATAGAGTGAAAATATCAGAATTGAAGACTCCAAACAAGAAACTGCAATTTGACGGTAATCCAATGGCCTGTAACATCTTTCAAGCAGCACGGAAACGTAAAACTTTGTGGTTTGACAGAGTGGAGGACTGGTTGATTATCTGAGGGAAAGAGCTGGTGCTTAGGATGAAACAATGGCTCAGCTTGCATGAGTTCATGAGAACTCCAAATGCGCCACTGAAAAAGCAACTTAACACAATGTGTAACAAATTCACTACTGCTTGCTGTTTGTCGTCTAACACCTATGAAATTGAGTTATATCTGTCCTCGAAACAAAGTGAGATAACTTTTTTGTTCCAAACTTGGACACATGTAAGGTCACTTGATTGTTGAGCCACCTTGTTAGCAGCCAGAGCCAATGTTACCACTGTAGTCAAAGCAAAAGCTTTAGCTGAAATCCGAGCGCTTTTTATTGTACTAAAAATTGCAAAGTTAAGGCCAAGAATGTATCTCTGCATGTGATTCTGGAAACTTGTACAGCATTCTCAATGCAGTCACTATGGTGTTAGGGCACTGCACACAGTGAGCTTTCATTTGTGCAGCTTACTACAGTGTCCATCAAGAACATTGCTAGGGGTTAATTAGATATAACCTTTGCAATTCTGACTTTTCCTTCTTCTTTTAACACCTTGCAGGAAACTGCACATCCAACGCCCTGTCTCGTAAAACGTGCCAACGGCAGCTTTGAGGTGTTTGTTGATGGCTACTTTCTGTTCACTGCATCATCCCTGCTTGGAGGCATCTGCGCATTGTTCGCGTCTTTCTGGGTGTTCCACATTGAGTATCCCAAGGATGCACGGAAGATCTTGACTTTCCTTGAGCATGCCTTCCTCAACTTAAACTACAGCAAGCCGCAGCTGAAGACCTGGGAGCTCATCAACATGTACAGGGGTTCAAGCCCGTGATGCCACAGTCTTTTTGGCTGCAGGGCAAAAGAGGAAGAAAAAAAAAAGACACCTATCGTTGCTTCAAGGTTCAACAATGTTGCCTGCAGGCAGGAGTCCGTTTCTTGTACAGAAACATAATATGTTTATCACCTTTTGTTACAAATGCGTTGTAGTAAAAGCTAGTTAATTCGACCCCTGCTAATTCAGATATCTGGGTAAATAACTGCCGGCTCGGTCCCGGCCAGTGCCCATGTAAGTCTTTAACTTCGGATGCTTGCCAATTCTGACGCTCGCCAATTTGGACGCTACAGGTCTCGCACTCGTTAATTCGAACAGGCTCCTGAAGGGAGTCTGCGACCAGGTATGACCGGCGCGGCAAGAGATGTCAAAATAGCCCTATTCAAAACCTGAATTTTGTGCTGTATAGCCTCTCGTGTACCTTTTACGTACGTGAGCGACCGCCACAAAAAAAAACTTTTATTCATGTGTACGTGTGTCTGCCAGCGTGACGCCGAACTGGTAGCGCCATATCGGAAAATTCCGACCGCTTAGCTTCGGTTTCAATTTTATACTCTTCGCCTTAGTCCGCAGCAACGGAGGCTCGACCAGCCAGTATCAACCGATCAGCCTAATCCAGCTGAGCGCTGTTTCACAGTTTTAAGGTTTTAGCGTGGCGCCATTCTGCCAGCAATTCTCGACAGTTTTTTTCGGGGTCATTTGATAATTGGAATACTTTTTCCTGTTCTTTGAAGCTCGAATTATTGAGCTCTTACTGTCATTGCATTTTTTTACCTCAGATGTACAGAAAATAAATTTTGATCTTTGTTTCAATTGGTCTCACTGTGTATGACTACGCTGCTTACCACTGAGCTGCATAAGCATTCCCAATGCGGAAAGGCCTGTGGCAGTGCACGGTGAGGGACCCTCGCAGTGGAGGACGATCTTTTCACAAAGGCGGCGCTGCTATGGGTTTCATTAATTAATTTCAGTATTTTTTTTCCTACACTGAACTGAATTCAGCTGATAATATTTTGGAAAGTGAATATGACCAAATCTAAGTAAATCAGCCTGAAAGGCCACCTAAAATTTATTTCCATTTAATCAGTGCATGTACAGAAATTTGACGCAATTTCAGGGCAGTTATTTTAGAGTTAACATAAATGTGATTGAAGTGCTTTAAAGTGCTTACTTTTGCTAAATGTTTGAACAAAATATACGAGCTCAACCATATAATACAGCTTGGATCCTCCTTCCTGCATCATAATTATTAGTGAAGGGTAAGTGACCATCACACTAGGAAAAGTTTAGTAATATCGTTCGGCCGGAAAAGGGCGATGCCCTTCAAATCGGAGCTCTTTGACCTTACTAGTTGCAAAACTTCTCATGGGGTCCATTGAAAAACTGCGGCCTGATACGGCCAGAATTCGAAGGTTTACGGACTGCCTCAACGTAGAGCATGGTCACTAATGTAAACTGTGTAAACAAACTTCGAGTTTGTTGATAGACGCACAAGTGTCTAGAACAAAATCAGTGGAACAGATCTATGCATGGATATAACTGTCCGAGAGATATATTAAGAGCTAGAGCAACAAAAAAAAAAATGGCTGCAGCTTAGCTTAAGCCAGGTTACGCTCAACTTCGTCTGTTGCCAATGCCAAAGTCGTGGCAGAAGCAGCAGCGGATGCCTCCAAAGCTCTTTGCTGCCGCCTTTCGGCATCCTTCAACCGCCGTTGAGCCAATCGACGCGCCCGTTCTTTGTCGGCCTCTGCCTCTAAGCTTGGCATGTTTAGGTTCCCTACCTCTAGCTAAATTGATTGGCAACGTCAGCTGGACGATCAGACTCGGCCCGGCGGCGTAGATGGTCCCGGTCAACTCGTTTCATCTATGTATTGCGAGGCGGCAGTCTATGCACGCGAGAGTGGTGCCGTCTCCCTTTCAACGGCGAGTCATGTGGTTAGTCACGTGGACACAGCTGGCGAGGAGTTGTATCCGACTATAGCAAAGTTTTCACGTTAAAAGAAAACGCTACTCAGAAGACTGGCGACAGCTTTTGTTGGCGACGTCCAGATATGGCGACACCCTCTGTAAGAGAGTGAGAAGCTCTTACTGAAAAGCAGAGTTCAGCCGGCGTTTATATTTGCTGACTTCCTTCTCTGCGTGGGGTAGGGATTCAGGGAGAGAGAGATTAAACTTTATTTCTCAACGGATAAGGCGATCTACCCACCCCCGACACGCACGTCAGCGGGCGAGTGCCGCCGCCTCAGATGCAGGCTGGGAGGTCTTGGGTCACTGCAGCCTCTTCAGCCAGTTGGACGAGCAGGAGCTGGAGCTCAGGGTCCGAGCTGCGCAGCAGTGTCTCCCAGGTGTCATCATCATCATCAGCCTTACTGTACACCCACTGCAGGGCAAAGGCCTCTCCCATGTCTCTCCAATTAACCCTGTCTTTTGCCAGCTGCATTCACCCTTTGCCTGCAAACTTCTTAATCTCATCCGCCCACCTAACCTTCTGCCGCCCCCTGCTACGCTAGTGTGCCTCAATGCCAGCGCCGCCGTTCAGGGTGGAGATAACTTAAGCGACGCCGCCATATTGAATCACAACTGGCTTCTCCCATGTATCGCGAAATGACCGACTTGTAGCCCAGTGTAGCTCTCGCTGCAAAAGGCCGTTCAAGTTAAAACACTTTGAAGCGCGCCGAGAGCATGAACGGCGCCGTTACAAACGCTAGCGCCGCTGATCCCGTGTGGTTCAATATGGCGGCGCCGCTGAGGTCTCCATCCCGGCGCTGGCACTGAGTCATCTTATATCGTGCGTCCCCGGGAGAGTACGGGCATTCCCATATTATGTGCTCAAGGGTCCCTCTCGCGCCACAAAGGTGTTACATTTATCGCTCCTGGCCTCGGAGAACATGCGGTTCGCCATAACCGGGTGCGGGTACGTATTAGTTTGCAGAGATGAAATGAGAGATGTAGGAAATGGGATGACAAAGTTCAGTGCATAGAGAATGTACAGTGAGAGTATCTTTCATCTGCTGCCACTCCCTGAATTGTCACGTTAGCAGGCTCATGAAAATCGGCCGACGCCATTGGCTGGAAGGGGGTCCTTTGACGGGGGAAAGACGCTTCTTTCTAGAGTTTCACCTGACTATCGAGGCAGTTTTTCTGAGCGAAATTCGCAATTCAGTCTGAAAAATAATCACTGACTGTTGCTTTCGCCAGTGCAGGAATATCCGCTTCAAAAAACGCGCGTTATACGAAAATGGGGAAAGAGCGAGAGGACACGGGCAGTAAAAACCACGGTAAAAACAACGCCCTTTCAAGGGTGTTGAATAATAATAATAATAATTGGTTCTGGGGGAAAGGAAATGGCGCAGTATCTGTCTCGTATATCGTTGGACACCTGAACCGCGCCGTAAGGGAAGGGATAAAGGGGGGAATCGCTTCTCGGCCTCTTACCGGCTAAGATCAAAGTGTAGGGTGTTGAGTAAAAAGATAAAAACCAGCAGGTAAAAACCGCGGTAGTAAAAACCCGCCAAAAATTCGAAATTATTTGCGTTGATGTGCTGCCATCTAGGGAGAATAACAAAAACCTTCGCAGTCTAGATTTCTTCGCCATCCTTTGGTCGTACTCTGAAACAAACTGCGGGCTCGAACCGGAGCTCATTTTTTTTCCTTCCGCACGCTCTCCTTGTCTCGCGATCTTTGTATTATTTGATTTGAGGTTTCCAAACCATCGTTCACAGCCTGCTAACGCGAATCGACGGTACACGTCATGTGATCGTGCTCGGCCGTCAAGGTGGGTCCGTAAACCAACGCGCAACCCAGGTGTGGCGATGTGCCGTGTCGTGGTCGTGATCGAGGCAGGAGCGTCGGACTCCGGATCAACAGAACACACGTCTCGGCGACGGTGACGCAGTGACCACACGCTAAGCTACTAAAAGAAGGAGCTGCAGCTTTCCCGGAATCGCGGCCGCTCACTCTTTGCCACGTAAGTTGCAAGGGCCCGCAGCTGTTTGCGCCGTTTGACGTTGGCGGCAGGCCTCCCATTCAATCTCCGGCATCAGCAGCAGGAGAGCATGGGCTTTCGTGAACTAACGTCGACGCTGCCTTTTCGTCCGCGGACTTCTTGACGTGGGCGGTGCGCTTAGATGGCCGTGTTACTACGATGGAGCTTCGAGTGCCTCTGATAGATAGCCGTGGGACGTCACCTGTGGCCGCGGCCACCGCCAACCCTGCGATAATGAAGATGCAAGATTGGGTGATGAGCTCGGGCCGGCTGCCGACGACCTACCGCATAGGCAACTCGACGTTGCGCTGTCAGGTCAACTTCGTCGTGGCCGTGGCTCTCATGGGCATCGCCTGCCTGCTGCTCATGTACGCGCTTCTACCCTGGGGCAAGTACCACCACATCGTCGAGGACCACATCGACGGCCCCGGTCACGAGCACGGTCACCAACACATCCTGCAGGAGTACTTGCCCTACAACGCCACTTACCCGCTCACCAAGCCGATCGTGTATGGGCGCAAGGTGCGCTACAAGTTCGCCTGCATCACGGACCTGGACACGGAGTCCAAGTTGAAAGGCACCGAGAACACGTGGGTGAGCTACCTGAAGGTCGGCTACCTTGTGGTCGACCGGACCATGAGTGAGGTCAGCATCGAGTGGGAGGAAGGTATGACGATGCTGAAGGGACAGTTCGCCATGGGCGGACGCGGTATGGAGCTCTCCGAGCTCGTGGTGTTCAACGGCAAGCTCTACACCATGGACGACAGGACGGGGGTGGTGTACGAGATCAGGGACAACAAGGTGATCCCGTGGGTGATGCTGACGGACGGGAATGGAGAGGCCACGAAAGGTGTGTGTGTGTGTTTGTGTGTGGGCTGGTGCGTTGGCTGGCGCTTTTAGGTATTTGAGCAAAAGTCCTTGCAGCTGTGGAAATTCGATTCTAAGCCGCGAATCTGTGTATGTTTATAGCCTTTTACAAAAAGAGTCAGTATCGCTACACATTGTTTTTCATTCATTCTTTCGATTATCTTTACAAAATATGCGTACAACAGAGGTAATTTGAGGAGCGTTCAAAGAGTAGCTGATGATACGGAACAGTGTAAAACAACTGCACCACCAAACTACGTCAATAATTAAAAGGGGACATATAGACAGGATGACAAGAGATTTTTTAAAGACCAGCGTAAAGGACCGTAGACACCTGATTCTAGTTGCACGTTTTCTTCTTCCAGGTGATGCATTAAATGCTAGAATACATGGTTCACGACATGGTATTGATCTATGACTACTAAATAATTTGTAATAGAATTTCATCTTTCATGCTGTTTCTGTTTCGGTTTCATCAACCGAACGATGGCTGTGACGTATAGTTCGTGTTTAGGTCATGTGAGGCACTAAAAATACAAATATAGTTTCTGATACATGGTTTTAATTCACTACAACACTTAAGCCAGCCTGTTCAAGACGAAGTGACAAAACGACATATCAGCAATTATATAGCGTTTTTTTTTTTTTTTGTGGCTCTCGGGACCTAAACACCAACTGCACGTCACAGCCATTGTTTGGCTGATGAAACTGAAACAGCATCTAGAGGAAATTCAATCATATATTATTTAATGGTCTTAGGCGAGTACGATGTATACTAAAGTCTGACACATCATTTGAAAAAAAAAAAAAACGCAAACAAAAATTTGAGGTTTATACTGCTTTAACTCGGCCTGTCGAGTGCTGCTCTCTGTTTCATCTACTTGTGCAGTTTTATGTCTTCTTCACTGCTAGTCTGGGAATGTTTACAGCCATTATAAGGAAGAAAAAACAGCACAATGCTCTGTTATTCACCTTTCACAGGCAGAGTGCTGAAAACTAGGCAGAGGTGCACACTTGCAAGAATTATCTGCTCTTTCCATGTCCATTTGTTCTGCCATGCTTCATTGTAGTGAAACTTCCAAGAATTATTCATTCAGCTGGCATCCTAACACAATGGCACCTTCCCTGCCACAGCGGTCTTAATTTTTTTTTCCTTGACTCCATTGTCTGGTTTCCTTAAATCAACTTGGTTGTGAGACGTCAGTAATTTAAAATAGCGTAGGCCTGTCTGCACCAATACGACTGCAAAGAAATGTTATCCAGCCTTCCGGCATACTGTCAGGCAAGCATAGAATTGACAACTTGCCAAACTCTGTAAGTCACATTTCATTGTGTTCTTCATCTACGTGAACCCCGGGTGGTTGCCACCTGCATTTGCGGTCACGCCTAGAAGGCATTTGTTGAAAGGGTACAGTTGTGCATACCCTTCACTGGTACCTGTCTTTAGCTTATCCTCAACAATTAAAACAAAATGTGAACTAAAAGCTATCCTTTCTACAGGGGTGTCAAAGAGATCGCAACGGAGGGCAGCTGGCTCCTTGCACGCTGCCATTTCGTGTGCAGAGCAGGAGGTGAAAATGCGTTTTTTTTTTTGTTGGAAGAAATCTTTGCGAGAATGCTGACTCACAGAACTTTGCAAGTTGTCAGTAATTGGATAGTTGAATCATTTTATCAACAAAAGCCCTTCACTACAGCGTCTCTCATAGTCCGAGTCACTTTGGGACGTTAAACCCCCCATAAACCAAACTGTTTTAATGACGGACAATGTGTGCAGTTATATTTGACCACTGCAGTCTATGTATTCCTGTCTGCAATCCAATGCTTAGTGTTTTGCAAATGTGTCAGCAAAAGAGCAAATATGAGTTGTGCTTATGCTTTGTTTGCATGAATTCAGCAAGTTAGCAAATCCAAAAGGTCACTGCAGTGAAAATTTGTGATTTGACAGCCCTGTTATTTAAAAACTGTCCACTTGCAGTCATAGCAGCTAACATAGTCTCGAACTTTACTGTTGCAGAGGCACTTAACCTTGTTCAAAGCTTGTGTGACAAAGCTGTTGTCACACGCTTACATTTGCTTCACTGATTGAAGTGATTGGAAAGCTAGTGAACAGCGCTGAAAAACTGCCTGAAATAGCAGCAGTGTTCTTTATTTGAACCATTGAGTGATTTGATATGTTCAAGGCTGTCCGTTCTGTCTTCTTTTACACTATCTCTCACCTGAAGGATAAATAGTGTTCTTATCTCAGTACATGAATTTCACTCTATCAAGGAGCGACTGCAAGTTTTACTCCTATCGTGAGGTAATTTTAAGGTTATTGCCATTTCTTCAGGACGAATTTAGGCCTCAAATTCACGATGGCCTTTAAAAACTTTGTAAGCATCTGACCCGTTAGGTTTCATATACTTTTTTGCAAGGAGCAGTGTGCGCAACTCTTCTTATGTAAATGATGCCGGTTGTACGAAGATTGCTGCATGTATAGAACAGTGCTTGCGACTTAAAGACGCGTGCATGTGTGTACAGTGGTTTTACAGCCTTCGTAAGGAGGGCATACAGCCGTAGCAACAGCCTTCTTGCTCACAAAATTCACAGAGACTTCAACATTTCATCTGTGTCTGTCATGCTCATCAATTTTGACATTATTGTGTGATAAGTCGTGGAAATTCACTAGCTTAATTTGCTGCTCGCAAAATCTCTTGGCACAATCTCGGCAGCTGTTGCTCCTTAAAAATTAACACAATTTCTGCATTTGCGCTGTAGAGTGAGCTAGCCTCCTTTAATGCACGTGGCCGTCTGTTTCGACGTTGCTGCATAAATTCACTCATTAATGCATGGGCCTGCAGTGGGAGCTCATTTTGCTGCTCACGAAATTCTCTGGTGCAATTACTGCAGCCGTCGCTGCTTGAAAAACTTCCGAAAGCACTTGGAAATATTGCTTCACAGCAGCATGTATTAATTGTGGAAAGCATTTATTGGGCTATTTAATTGGTGACTATGGAACCTATTTGTTTTTATTGATTTCGTCTTGGACGCTTACTGTGGTCAGCAGGACATCCTTTGACATTTTAGCTAAGATTTAGAAAAGGTGCATTTGGACATGGTGCTTAATATGCAGAACCGATCTGAGGCATGTGACGACGAGGAAGGAAGACTGTGGGAGTAGGCACGAGGGTAAGATAAAGTTCAGATGGGTGTCTTTGGAAGTCCCGCTGTCTTTGGTATAAGTGATGTTTGAGTGGCAAGAGATAAAATGAGGCCCTATCCTTTTGGGGAAATGCTGTGGTCATCAATGGTGGCTGTACTCATGATGATCGTAATGCTAATATTGCCTGACAGATGAGTGCAATTAATCTGCGTGTACTTAGTTGTACTGCTAATGGCTTTACATTGGCATAAAATGGTCTAAAAGGAAGCAGTTCTGAGCAGCCAGTTCAGTAGAGGAGCAGCATAATAGAAATTTTGGGAATTTTCTGTTTTTATTGTTTCCTCCTTGTAATGAATTAAGGGATGTTCACATCGTCACATTGAGGGAATCGCTTTGAGGCACACTGTAATGCAGAGCCCTTTGTTCATTTGGACAATGTGTTCTCTAATGTCATAGAGATCGTTGTGCGTAGGTATTTTTGCGTGGCACCTCCATCGAAATGTGGCCCCAGCGGACAGCATCTGAATTCTTGCTCAGCAGTATAATGCTACAGCTGTACTCTTTCCCATACGACTGAATTCATGCGAAAACGTAACTGTTGTGCAGGCTTCAAGAGTGAGTGGGCGACGGTGCGCGAAGGCGTCCTCTACGTGGGTGGCTTGGGCAAGGAGTGGACAAATAGTAAGGGTCATGTCATCAACCATGACCCTCAGTGGATCAAAGTGGTGACCCCTGGAGGCCGCGTTGAGCACCGCGACTGGCGGGACAACTACCGCAAGCTCTGTGAATGGGCCAAGTACGGACCTCCAGGTGGGGCCTTTGACCTTGCTTTCTTTTCTGTAGCATTTGCTTTATGCTCTGAAAATTCTGTGCATGCTTGCGGCCGTACATGTCGACAACAGAGCTCTATGCTTAGAAGACATTATGTAAAGGAAAGATGCAGCAAAGGAGATGATGTATAGCTATCCTTATATCTAGCTGTTGTCTTATGAGAAAAACTTACGAATACTTAAAAGAGAGTATGCATAGGGTAACGCAGATACCAGGTGATGATCAGTCCAGGCCTGTGCTTTCTTTCTAATGCTCACATACATCGTTGTGCTTTTCCAATCAAAATATTTTATCTTTAAATCATCAAGTTCGTGTTTGTGTGTTTGCCTTCAATGCTTCATGTGTGTGCGATGGCTGTGTGAGGTTGTTCGCTGGTCTGGGGTTTGTTTACCAATTTCTCGAAGTGGCGGCCAACAACCCGTTATTGTTTTACAGTTGCCTGGCTACTTTATGAGTAGCGCTTGTAAACCTAGGCCACTAAAAGGACCTCAAACATAAAAATCGGAGTTTAAAAACCAAAAATGGCATCTTGAGTAGCACTGCTTATTGCTCCACAGCAAATTGATGTAGTAATAATAACCAGAAAATCACTAACGTTTACCCCTTCATGCTACTGTAAAAGCTCAAACTGCTGGAAGCATGCTGCAGTATTTAAATCTTGGTGTCCCAAATTGTTTTCCGTTCCCCAAAGCACAGCCTTGTCCCTTGAAAAACATCAACAGGAGTGACGAGCTATGAAAAATTTTCTGGAACGGTTGTAATGGGCACAAGGAAGCATTAATTAGAGGTCATTAGGAGAGTCGACTGTCGTATTGCTGCAGGCTCAAGCAATGTACTCATGATAAGAACTGTGAGGATCACAGTACGTGTGAATCGCATTTCATGAGTGAACACGAAAGCAAGTTGCCTCCTGCAACTTTCGCATGCTTTGGCCGCAGCTTACTCAACGGGTTTTGGCAAGCTTTGAATGGGTAAGCTCATTTCGTGAAGCCTGACAGTATATTATGATTGAAAAGAAAAAATAATGCAGCGCAGACCGTACATTTCTAATTCAAGGTCAATATTGCAGGATACATGATCCACGAAGCTGTCGCGTGGAGTCATCGCTACGGTGAGTGGTTCTTCTTGCCGCGCCGTGCAAGCACCACGGCCTACAATGACGTCGAAGACGAGGAGAAAGGCACCAACATCATGCTGCGCACAGACCCACACTTTGCGCGTGTGCGAGTGATGGAGGTTGGACCGTTGGTGCCAACGCACGGCTTCTCGTCGTTCAAGTTTGTGCCCAGCCTGTCACGCTCAGACAGGGACAGCCTGATCCTTGCCCTCAAGTCGGAGGAGTACAAAGGAAAGACTGCAACCTATATCACTGTGATCCGCGTCGACGACGGCAAGGTTCTCTACCCTGAGACCAAGATCGGTGACTACAAGTTTGAGGGTGTTGAGTTCATCTGATAAGGAGCAGCTTGTTCTTTTTAAATTTCTGAGTGTTCCTTGCTTTGCAGAAGCTGACAGAGATACGGTTTCTTGCACCCCCTGGCTTTGTTTCAAAATCGTAGCTGGCTGGCATGTTCCTGGGCCTTCCTTTCTTGCGGGGTTTTTTTCTCAGCATGCCACCAGTGTTTCCCCTTGCTGCTTTCCACATCTATGTCAAGTTTGATGCTAGACATTGCCCTGTGAGCCAAATGATCATCGGAAGACTGCTGGTCAATGGCCTAACCTGAATTGCACACATCGGACGAATTTTTAGCTTCACCTAACCGTTAGCTTTTACTGTGAGGGTGTATTTGTTTGGCGTTCCCCGATGCCTGAACCATTTTATTATTTACATTGCCAGCACTTTACATTCACACGTGTAAGGAAGCACATCCTTCATGGCTTTGCATGTGCGTGCCCACGAATATGTTTCCACGTTTCTTGTTCTTGCAGCTTTCTGTTGAAGAAATGGATGTGAATGGATGTGTTGCTAGTGCTTATTAGAATGGAAACTAGCTTGTTCTCCCAGAAATGTAATCTTGCCACGAGATCATTTTGACTGCTCTTGAGAGCAAGTTGATGAGGCTCTTTGATCCAACTCCTTCTGAATTCTATGACAGCTTAATATTTCCTTGCCTGACACCGTATTTCTTGGGAGAATTAGCTTTTGCAGTGTTGTATGCCTTTAGTATTTTTGTTTTGAAGTGGAAAGCTAAGCAAACTGCCATCGATGAGTAGAATGACAGTGAAGCCAGTCTGAGCTGATTCGGGGAAAGACGAATTCTTTCCCGGTTTTGCTCAGACTGGCAAAATTTATCTAGTCATTGTTTTCTCGATTTTTTTATGCTGTTCCTGGTGTCCTACCTGTTCAGTTTGCATATAAGAGCTGTCCTTTATCATTAGCTAAGCAGCTACAGGCGTTCCTTAGGTGGGAACGTGCGTCAGTATTGCAATCCAGATCTGTTTTTGAAAGTAAGAAAGAAAGCTTTTGATTTTTGGTGCCATCGAACGTGGGGAAGTTCAGGGGGTGTCTAACCACTGATGTATTTGCTGATCAGAAATTCACAGGCGAATTGCTCTTTCAGGCAACTGAAAGTGCACATTTGGTGTAAAAAGGACGTGCCTCTTGTTTTAATTGGCATTGTTTGAATTTCAAACCCCTCCCTGCGTGTGCACTTTTAAAGGTAGCAGATTGATTCTGGAATTGCATGCACTCGTGTACAGACTTTTTAGTATAAGTTGTTTGTTGTACTCTGCCGACGAGAGCCCTGCAGTGACAAGTGTTGCAACATAGACAACTGCGTGCCTTTGAGTGTGTGGTGGAGCAAGGACTATCACCGTCACAGGAACGATGCATAATGCGCTTGCAGGCTGACCTCGGAACACAAGGATGAAGAGAGATCTGCAAGAACTCGCAAAATATGTGTGGTGTATGTGTGTGTCTGTGTGTGTGTGGACCTTACGTAGAAAAAAATTGATTGGAAGATGCTCACAGTTTTCCACTTCCTGGCTGTCTACTTGAAGAAGAGGGGATATGAAGAGTGTTTAGCTGCTTCTGTTCCTGCAACATAAAAGTGTGCAGGATGTCTAGAGGTGGAGACCGCTTCGGTCAGCCTGATGGTGAATTTCAATGGGCGAACTGAGCCGCCAAGCTCATTGGTTGGTGCATGCATGTGGTGAAAGCACCTTATGTCTCCCTCAAGTGTATAATTGTCACTTGACGGTCCCCTGCAGCGTTAATGGTGCTCCACTTAAGTTTGGGAAGCACAAAATTGCTGCTGTAAGTTCAAGTGACTTCAGCCTACTGATTCACAGAGAAGCAGCCAGGGCTGTCACTGGCTTTTGTCAGAATCTGTGGGGTTACTCCTGAACAAACACTGTTGTTGCAACATTACTTACTATATATTGCAGTTCCCTGCGATATACAGTCTGGGTTATAGTGTTTCTCCAGTTCAACCACTGGAAGACTGGAGTCCTTGTGGTAGCTATTTGCCCAGTTTTCCAGTTTTTCCAACTTTGCAGACCAGCATTCGCTTCTGTGGTGCTCATGGTAGACACTTCTATGTGACGGTATAGCAATAACCACCTTCTGCACTTTGCGAGTGTTTCCTCTGAACGACTTAGGTACACAGACAGGTTAATACCTAAGGCAGGAATAATATATGAAGGCCTTTTATTTCAGGGAATTAAAAAGTAACTGCTCTTTTTTCCAAACTGCTTGGAAGCTTTGCCTAGCCGTTGCACCTGAAGGTTGCTTTTTTCATTTCGAATCTTGCTTTGCAGTCAAGGCTAGTATAGTGCTGTCACATGTGCAAGTATGTATAATTCAGTTCTGTCTGTGCTGCAGTTCATAAATCCAATGGTTTGTTGGATCATTCTGCGGGCTTTTTGCTGGGGCATCCTGAAGTGTCTTGGTAGTATGGTTCTAGTCACCACTTTGCAACAGAAGCTTTGGCACTTGCATTTTGTTGTGGATTTGTGAAGTTTTCTGTACCCAAGAGTTCCTTGTTTTGCCTTCACTGTTTTCGTAGCGTTGAAAGTAAGACCTAAATGAGACTCAATGTGAGCAGCCTAGTTTGTCGCCTTCTGTGAATGCTGGCAGGTATTACAATATGCTTTGATGTAGAAGTGCTGGGTTGTTTTGTTGGATTGCTTAAGTTATATTGCATATCTTCGTTTTAGCATAAACTTATTGCATTTTTAATACTGCGCATGAAAAACATTTACAGGTCAGGTTTGCTTTCATTGCTTGATATCAGGATTGGTTGTTTTCTGTTCTCGTGCCATTCTCTGTGGCATGTTAAAACTCATTTTTAGATGTTTAACATAACAACAGACCTAACCCTGTGTTTGGCGTATAATGGCATTAGTTGCTTATGTGCCATTAAACCCAAAAACCCAGATCAACATCATTATTTTAAACCCGCTTGGCATGACCTTTGCTCCGGTACTCCAAGACTACAGCGATATAATAATGTTTGGTGACAAATGAAATTTACATCTGTAAACCTTGAATATCTTGCAGCTGCATACTTAGTTAAATCTCTAAAATCAGCTGAATTCAACCGTTAGATCAGTCTTTCTGGCATTCATCACATATTGAGTAGCAATGGCGTGATCATGTGTTCGCTGCCTTGGTCATTTTCGTTGGTTATATCAATGTTCTTAAATAATATTAAAAGACTCTAGTAATACAAGGGAGACCATATTCCAGTTATTTGGTTATTTCTGTCGGGTGGCGTTAAATCGGGAAGCATTTTTTGGTTCACATTGCTGTTTTTTCATTGACATGAACATCTTTGTGGGAGTACTCAAGCATCGTTCATGAGTACCTTTTGTAGGCTTCCAATGTGGCGCCTTTTTGTCACCCTTTTTGAGAAATTTGGCTTCTGTCAATCGCCTTGCTACAGTGAGATATTCAAAGTTTGTTCTCAGATGTCTGAGCATAATCTAGCTGGGGGTTCTGAATTTTTTTTTTTTTGCATTAGAAAACACATCTTGGCTACCATCCCTACGTGCCTCACATGCATATGACAGCTAACAGCAGTTATTGGCAGTATGGTGAAACAGCCTGCCATAAGCAATTACATTATGTTAAATCCCAAAATTAAGTGGATAAAGGAAAGGTAGGGATTAAGATTTTGGTGTTCTGGGGACACAGAAAGCACTCCAAGGAAACCGGTTGTTTTTCGAAACCCAGCTGGGAGCCCCTGATACTAGCACATAGTTCTTTAGATTGAGCAGTGTGCATATTTCACCAACCATTTCAACTCCTGCACAGCCTCTTGATGGTCCCTTGGATTAAGCTACTTCGCAGCTCTTGTTGCTTCAGTTATTGAAGTCTCGAACCAGCGTGAATAAACTTTTTTGTGCTTTACAAGTTGTGACATATGCATCTGCTGCACTTGCTGTGCAGTGCAACCGTATTGTTGGTCTGGCTTTAACTGTTTTTTCACCAAGATGTGCATTCACCGCTCAATTCACGTGTATTTTCACCGCGCTAAGCTGAAGGTCTCTTTGCGCATAGCTACTTCACACACCTAAGACTGAACTATCAATGTGTCTCGTATATCTGGCCCTGCCATATCTTAGCAAGCGCTTTTTTCAGACACGTGTGCGATGCGTGCTGGCCGAGTGCTTGTGACCCTTGCGTGCCTCACTCTTGTGCGTCACAGGCCACTCCCTAGAACAAAGGGGTGCCTGATAAGGCGGCAAGTTCCGGAGGCTGGCCTCTAGCTATCTTCTGCATGACGTAAATGCCGTGGGCTTTGACGCCCCCACTGTACTTATCACTGTTTCCATAAATGGCCGATAGTGACCGCTAATGACCTTTCGCCAGTTGTTGGAGATACTGCTTTTTGCAGTATCCTTCCTTTTGCCAGGTTGCTGCTTGAGCCGGGCCACAGAACTATTAGGTCTCTTTGATTTGACTGCACTTGTTCAAGGAAGGTGTGAAGCACTTTTGCATTCGTTCTGCCAGTGCAGCACTTCTGTCTTCATTTTGCGAAAGTGCCAGCCTAGTGCAGCATGATTTCCTGGTTGGCTTGCACTTGCCAAAGTAGAAGTGCAGTTGTAGTGCAGCAGTATGCTGGCACCCATGTGTAGGCCGGAGAAGCGGAGAAAAGGTATGGCAGTAATTTATTAATGAAATGACGACAGTTCTTTCTTGAAAGGAGGAGGTGAGCAACTGTTTGAGGCGCCATAATTGTAAACCTAAGCAGTCAAGGCGAGCCGCATGGGCAGCATTTCAGCACAAATTCGTAAGTCTGTGCATATACATACAGCAATTTTTTTTTTCTTTCTGTGAAACGACTATTTGCTGAAGCTAGTTCATGGTAACACTTCATGGCAATTTGCTGCTGGAAAATTCTTCACGTGGTTTGGGATTTTGGTGGTCGTTGATGTCAGCGGCACACAGTTCACTGTAATTTGGTGACGACAGCAAGGCTAGCAGACGATCGATCGGGCCTGCACTCGACCATTCGTTTTGGAAGCAGCCAGTGCCAAGCTGCACTTGAACTGCCTGAACTGACGCAGCACGCTGGCGGCACCGCCGCGGAACTTCACAGAACTAGTGCAGAGAGTGCAGCCAAATCGGAGAGACCTGTTAACAGCTAGCGATGTGCGATTAATATCTCCTACAAGGAAGGGGTTGGTTGTGTTTGTATTTTTCGGATATATCCCTCCGAATATTGCACGCTTAAACGTCACGATTGTAACGCAGTTTACTTGTAGGCGTCCTCGGTGCCCTCAGTGTGGAGGTGTGCTGCTGGAGCTCGCCATACTTCACTAGTTTTGTCACCCGTAAAACGCGCCGCATGATTGCATGGTTGCTAGGACTGTTATTGCATTACTCATGCGTGGCATACGCATCGAGGAACACAGTGCAGTGCTCATTTCTGAAACAAACGGAGGTAGCAAAGCTAATACCGGGGCCAGTTGGTTGATCATTATGCAAATGTGTGCGCTAAAACATATGTGTCGTGTGTTGCCTTCTTGTGTCGCTTTTAGCGTATACGTTCGCATAGCAAACGGAGGTGGTTCGTCCGTGGCATGTCTCTCGTGAACCGGTAGCGGTATGCGAAACTGTTACAAATTGCGGGTCTTTTAGATTCGCTGCACTTGCTGCACCAGTTCAAGGAGTGCAACTCTTTCACATTCGTTTTGCAGAAGTTCCCGCCTAGTGCGGTCAGGGTTCTTGGCTATAGCTTGCACTCTCCGAAGTGCAAGTGCAGCTGTAGTGCAGCAATATGGCGGCGCCTGTGCGTAGACCAGATATGATCGTAGCGACTAGTCTACGAAATAGTGGCAGTTCTTGCTTGGAATGACGAGGAGGTGGGTAGCTGTTCATGGTGTTAGATACGGTGCGGGGTTCGATCCCCGGTGCCGCCGAGTACCCGCTGGAGATACAATGGGGACAAGCTTTCCTCTGGCCTTTGTCCTGTATTGGGCGCAGTCAGGCTGATGATGACTACATGTGCCATGGCAATTTTTGGCCGAAGCTTCCCTTGCGTCATAAAAATTAATCACCGGCCGTCATCATTGTCCAAGGTAGAATTATTGAAAGAAGACAAGGAGTAGAATCTGGAGGCATTAGCTCAAGGCTGTCATTCTTGCATATCAAGGTTCTCTCATATGTCTTGCTATTTTTCACACTCATTAAAAATTACTATTTTCAGCAAAATCTGTTTTTCATTTGCTCATTTTTCGGTGCTTTCGAAAGTAAGAGTGCTATAATGACGCCATACCAGTTTAGGGTCATGGTGAACACCTAAGCTTCCGGCTTCAAAAGCCGAAATTTTACTACGACCCTCTATTCTGCGTACTGCAAGAGCTAAAATTTTGCTATGAAATGCAATTTTTCTTTCCGCTACAAATGCTGGAACACTTTTTTTTTTCTTGCTAGAAAACCTGAAATTTCTGCTACACAATTTCTTATGCTACAAAAGCTGCTACAAGGAGGCTGTTGTCAGTACCACCAGTGTGGTAGCGGATCGCGCCATGCTAAATTATTATCGCCACTAATAGGGCTGCATCAAGGCATCGATTGCATCACGTTCAAGCTGTTTATACAAAACGCATAGTCTGGTTCAATATTAAAGAGAACTGCTCGTAAGTATTTGCACAATGATTACGCTCGGACGGATTAGCACTAACAGCACTCTGGCTTTTAAAAAGAAGTTTTCGCGTAGACTATTGTGCTTCCCAGCACAAAGCTTCCAGAGAGTGGTTCCCAACCGGAAATGCATCAGTTCCTCATGAGTCACGAGCACAGGTTGAAGGTCGCCGAGGAGCCCAAAACATTAAGGATACAGAAGTTTTGTGGGGACGAAAGGTTAGGTTGCGTCGCTATAGCTGGGACCGTAAATCGGGCTTGTTCTATGGGCGTACAAGGTAGGACAATAGAAGTAGCACTGCACCAATTCATCTCTCTGTTTCACCCGTGCATCATCCCACTACAGGAAAGCCAAATACTACTTGTACTTGAACATGCGCGTTCATCGTTTCCCTTCAGCTTGCATCATCAGGAAACACTGGAGACGAGTAAAAGCTTCCACAACTTCAGGGATATCTTTGAGGACACTTATATTTTGATCCCTTAGCCACAGCTTTGAAGCCTCTGTTCTACAGATGAGCAAAGAGACATTGGCTCTTATGCATCCACTTTTTCCTTTCATACTGTACCGGCCTCTTAAACACAAAGGAGTAAAAAGTAAACTGTCCTCTAGCACACTCCCTTTTCGTTAGAGGAAAGTTTACTCCCACATAAGCGTATTTGTGTTTAGTGCGTAAGCACAGAGGCGAAAGCTGTATAGTTCTTGTTTCATATAGACGAGTTACCACGGCCAAGTGCAATACATTCAGCCAGCGGACAACCATGATACCACCACGACGATCCACTACATCGTGGCTAGTTGAAGCCGGCCGGGGACATGAAGTAAAAGGAGTCGAACGACGCAAGCGCTTGCAATAAACTTTATTGGGTCACAGCTATTCGTCCCCATTGGAACATCTAATCAACACGAGGCGCGTAATATACTATAATGTGCACTATATGAAACTTTCATAACTTGGGCGCCGTGACCATTCTACTCTAATAAACAAGTCAACAACGCGTGTGTGTCTCGTGGCCACCGTAATTGGCACTTCTTATACGGCTCATGAGCAACAGGGCATGGTCAATACCGTCCATCTCAGCAGAGTTGAAAGTTTCTAGTTCAAGTTCGTCCTACAGACAGCGTCTCTCGTCATACTGGTAGGAATAATTTGGAGCTCTGTGTGTTTATGTAACATCTGTGAGTGTAAATGCAGGCCGTTTCATTCTATTCCAACATACTTTTTGTAGAAACATTACTTTAAAAACGCCTTTGAAGTTGTGTTATCTGTCCAGGCGCATAAAATATAAACCAACATGTTCTAATTGACCTTTTAAATTTCCTTTTATGTCTAAGCCCATATTAAATCAAATGAAACGCCCTGTATGTACAGTATTGGTCAAAAAGCCTTAAGGCCACACAGTTCAGCAGCAGCTAAATGAATGTTCCTAGAATGCTCAGTGTAGCGGATCATTCACAACACAAGTCAAGCAGGAAGCTTTTCTACCCCAAGAAGAAACCTTCTGCTAGGATTTCAAGGTCATTTGGTGTTTAATAGTGCCGTAAAATGCTCTGTTATTCGTCTGAAGCGAAAATCCTTTGGCCTTAAGACTTTTGACCAAGACTGTGCTCTCCTTGTCTACGTTATAGTCTGGTTCTGTTTCACAAGGCATTGAGTGTGGAGATACCGCGACACTGGCCTCACGTACGGTGCATCCATGCCAGCGCTTAACTAAAGTGGCTAGCAGCGCTTTTCGGTCTAAGAACGCTGGTGGCTATAGCCGAACATAGAGGCGCCTTCACCTTGAAATCCCATCTGGCGTCATTTCTGAGTGCGTTATATCGATGGAAGCTGGCGAGTGGCTGAACGTCACGACTTTGTTTCCATTTCAGAAAACATGCGCAAGGATTACGAAAGGCGTAACCGATTAACTCCTCGGGCCACGACGAGATAAAGACCGCCCGTAGAGTTTTCCTACAAAAGCCAAGCACAGCCTCAGCGCGTAATTACTCTGCGATTGGCAAGAACTCTGTTTTATCTGTCGACCTCTGTGAGCGCTGACATGGAGTCAATGCTGCTTTCAGACGTCGCACGAAGATTTTGCCTTCGCCAACGAAACGCTGTTGAAAAATTGTGTGCATCGCTGTAAACTCACGAGGGTATTCATATTGTGCAGGACTATCGCTAGAAAAGGGCGAGAGGCAATGGCCTCTCCGCCTCTGTGCCCCCTGGTAGTGCATTTCTGAACTATACGCCTAGTCTTGCTGCGTCTGCCAAACAGCACCGAGGAATATCTCGTACGGTATATGTACGGCTCGATCGACGTGACGCTTTGGTGGTCATAAGTTGCAAATTTTAATCGTCAACTGCGTTGCAATCTCTTTTATGTGACAAAGTTACAAGACGCGGCGTGTTTCAAGTTTCACAGCCAGAGGTTCTTGATTTCTTATCACCCTTGTACGATCCAATGTGTCTGTCAACGAAGACCTCAAAGATCCCCTGCGTCCGTATCACCAATCTCGGAGTCGCCGCTCACCCAGTGTCGAATTCCATACCGTTCGATAATTCGGATAAACTTTTCTCTTTTTTTACGCCATGAGCGGAAACATTTGATCGTTTAGTCGATGCCTTACAAGATCACACGCTTTTTTGGTCAACTCCAAATCCGCTTTTTTCACAAGTAGTAGCGCCCTCTGGGGGAGTGACGAAAATTCGTCTGCTACGGGTTGAAAACAGACGCACATGGTTCCGCGAGGAGCCAGGTGCGAAGTGCGCTTGACAGCTGCCGCCATCTGTCGCATGCGCCTGTCACTAACATTAACCGCGCATTCGTGGTAGGAGTTGGCGGTTTTCTTTTCAACCAGTGGAGCTGGAGGAGAAGAGGCGCGCATGCGCAGAGCGTGCGAAAAAGGCGGAGTCAGTGGATAATATTTGCGCCAACTTACGATTCAAAGTGAAGACATTTGAATCAAATATACGCCATATACAGGGTGTTTCATTTCAAGCGAGTTAGGCGTGGGCCTAGCGGGCCTAAACAAACCGTTTCTGCTTGTGGCCAAGGTAGCGGGAGGAGTGCCCATAGCAGACGTAATTCGCACCTCGACGCCGCTCTGTTTCTGCTGCTCATGTCTGAGGCAGTGGCTGCAGACAACCTTGAATGCACCTCGAGTCTACTCTCTAACGTCTATTTTCGCATCGATAAAGCGCAGAGGCCATGCTGCGATACGTGGAAGAGTAGCCTAAAATGCGGAATCAGCTAAGCTGTGAGAATCGCCTCTCTTGGAAAGAGTCAAGAAACGCGCTATAGGGCAGCATTATTACTGCTTTTCGCCCTATCACTCGCAGCACCTCGAAGGGACTCCAAAGACAAGGGGTGAGATAAAACGCGGAGGCAGCACGGAACGGAAACACTTTGTTTGGTTCCTATGGCTGGGGCCGTTGACCCCAAGCGAATTCGAGCCCAGCTGTCGGCGGTACCAATCTATCAGTTTCAGTGTTCATAATGCACGCATCGCGGAAAGCAGGTCATCAGTGGCCAATCGATCCTTAGATTTGTGCCTTTCGATCCATATATTGCACATAGCAGTGCTTCCTGTTATTGATGCCGAAGTTTGAAGTGGGCAGGAGCTGGCGTCACGCAAACCGAAGATGTGACCTAGCACCCGATAAAGCTATAATGAACGCCTGCTTGTCTCGCGGTAGCTTGCTCATGCGTCACGCATGACGTCACTGCAACGCGCCACGCTGAGTGGTCCGAACACAGTGTCGTCAAAAGCGACAGCATAGTGACGTCACACGCACCACAGCAAACAGCTGTCTATGAATATCGCGTTATACTGGTTTAACGGTCCTGAAACGGTAATGTTCTGGGTTTCCTATGCCCAGCAATTCTGGACAAAGCATCTTTCAATGGAAAATAGTTTATGAAAGCAATTTTTTCATATATTGTAAGGTTTCGCTATAGCAATTTCAACACATTTTCATATCTCCCGTCGGCAGGCTCGCATTTTTTTCTCTATCGTCAAAGACTTTCCCCGGTCGTTTTCCACAGCAGTCTTAACTACTCGATGCGACTGTCAGGCAAGCATAAGATTTTTCTAAGCGTCGGAAGAATGGACCATTAACTTCAATATTTCCGAACAGTACCTTACAATAGACATGAAGGGAAGGCAAGCGTAGCAGAAAGTTAGGGAAGTGCGGCAGAAAGTTAGGTGGGCGGGCGAGATTAGTATGGTTGCGGAGATAAGGTGGCCGCAGCTGTCGCAAGACCGGGTTAATTGGAGAGATATGCCCTTTGCCCTGCAGAGGGCGTATTCGGGCTGATGATGATGATGGCGATGATGAACAGTCCTGCGAGTTTCTCTTTACCACTTGTCTTTGGTGTCCCGCCTGTTCGTCGTACGCACCAAACACAATGCCGTCAGTAGAGCACCTAATACCTCTGCCAAGCGGGTCATCAGTGTAAGAACACAACTATTCATGGTCACTCGAACACCGATTTTGGCATCGTCGCGGGGAAAAAGGCGGAGAACAAAGCGCGGTGAAAAAGCGAGCAACAACTGTGCAGCTGTTTTGTACTTGGCAGCGTTCGTAAGGAAAAATAAATGTTGCACCGACACTATAGCACATCGCGGAATGGTAATAAGGTGTATATATACCTAGCAGCTATGGGCGAATGTATCGGTCTGTGGGACACTGAGAGATGAGCAAAGATGAGCACATGGACAGCACTGACGCATGCACACGGGTCCCCTGGCTGAAGTGCTGCTACACAAGATGGTATACATAGTACATACAAGTGCATGCCTTTGGCACGGTAAGGCAGTTGGGTCTCCTATAGTGTCCTTCGGGATACGAACTGCGCCAGCATTGGGTTGCGTTGGGGAGCTGCTTATCATTGTTTCGTAAGCTTCTTCTACCTTGTTCTAAGTCAAGCAACTGCAGCGCATACCTCGCACAGAGCACACTTCCGAGGCCTATACTCGAGATTTCCTTGAAGTTGAGACTTTCGCTCACTCGACGGTAACAATTTTAGCGTTGTCGCTAGTGACGTCAACTTTGAAACTGTCATGGATGAAAAAAAGAACCCAAGAGAGTTCACATTTTTTGAAGCCGGATACTCCCTGCGCCCCCCCTCCCCCTAGTTGGTCGCAGTCTCAGCGCGCATGCGCAGCAGACAATGCAGCAGACGACGCCGCTGCGCCCAGCGTTACTATTGGCTGCGCGGGCGGCCAAAGACTCCCAGTAGTCCTTGCGAAAGCGCGTGACTTCCGGCACACTTTCTGTCGTGCAGCTCGTTTAGCGAGGGCCTCTCCTGAGTTTTCCTTCCTCCATCGAAACTACATGTATCATCACTGACGGATTTAACGTATGCCACTTCATCCGCACCTAGTGCGCGTCAATCTTAAGAGCAACGCTTATGTATGAACACTCCAAATTTTAGAAGCATTTCACACTGAATTCTTCGAAAGGAACACAGAAAAGGGAAACCCTCAACAATCTCAAGCCTTGTAAACCCTAGCTGAATTACCGGCAGGTTGATGAACAACTGTGTGGCACTTAAAGGGGCGGAGACAAGAGGCCTACGGACCTAGTAATCACGAAAATGAACTCAAAGCACCAGTGCACAGTGTTAATAACTACAAACCAGTTTCGGTCGACGCCAGAGCTGAAGTGCACCTTAATCTCACAGTCGACCGGCCACCTGGACTGCCACTGTAATGACGACGTTGGCGTCGCCGGCAATAACTGGTCGTTCATTTGAACGACAACTGGTTTCGGTGACGTCACAATAACTGGGGCAAGTGGACCTAGACGTCAATCGACGCCGGATGGAAATAATACATGTTCCACCGATCGCCTGCGACTGAAACTCGCTAGAAAGCATCTCCTTAATGTCACGAAACAAATCATAGTTAATTTGATTATGAAATTTTGTGTCTGTACCCCTTTAATAGAAGTGAAGCTACATCTTGTCGAAGTCCCGAGGAACACGCTGAATAGGTGCTTTCCAGGAAGTCCCTGAAGTGACCCGCTACATCGTGATTATGTTTCTGATGTCAGGAAACATTCTTTGAAATGAGAGACGTGTTTGAAGTTAAACTGCAAATGCCTGGTGCAGAGTCCCTCTTTAGAAAGCGTGTGTAGACTGCCGTCACCTCATCAAATTTCCTCAACGCACGCCGGCCGAGTTCGCGATCGCATCAAATGGCACAGTTGAAAGCACACATTTGACGAAAGTAGGCTCTTACGGCTAGAATTCGAAGCTGGCATGTTTGCGAAAACGTGCATTTAGTTACCTCTATTTGGTCTCTGTAATTTCTCTATTGGCCTGACTTATTTCAGTGTATTCCTCGCTGTGAAAAATTTCCTTATAAATATCTGCTCTACTAATTCACGTACGCAAAATAAAATGCATTAAATCCGCCACTTGTATACAAAGCTTATATGGCGGTGCTTGCAAAACATTTCACTGTGGTACCGGGCTCAAGCGCAGACACCCCCGCCCACGCAGCCTGAATGTGACAACGTTCCTCAAAGAAGTGCTTTTTAGCAGCAAAGCTTCAGAACTACGCTGTCCATATACCTGGCTAGATACCTTAACGCATGGTTTATCCAACCAGTGAAAGTAAATGTTAAAAATCTTCGATGCCATTCTGCGGGTCTTCTCCCTCGAGAACAGTGGAAAACAGTGCCAGATTTTTTACATCAACGTTGCGAAAAACACCTGCGGCACGCCTAACGTGGCGTATCCTTGAAGGCTCTGCCTGATTGCCTACACATTTGCCTCGATGTCAACGTGTGAATGCTACACCTTGAGTTAGCCCCGACATCGTTACCAGGAATTAGCGACAGGTCGCGGCCAGCACCACTAAGCCTTCGGCATGGCCATTATAGTGGGAACAGTCACCCTTTTTTTACATCAACTATAGTTGTACGAAAAACGAGCGATATTTCTCCGGAATTTAGATTCTACGTAATCTGTCGTGTACATCAAAGGCAGCGGAGTCTTGATGTCTCGATGAACACATGTTCCAAAAAGCTGTCAAAAATTCGAACAGTGTGAGTCTATACGGAACGACAAAAACTGAGAGCCGTTTAGGGTGATATGAACAAAATTCTTGAAGAATATACTGCTCTTACCGTTTTTTTTTTAGTGCTACTGCATTACTTAACACGGTTCCAACCAAAAACTTTGTGTGAAGCCTCGGAGTAACTCGGGTAAGCTCGGATTAGTTCGTAGGAGCATCGCGCCAACTGTAGCCAATGGGAGGGCGACCTTGAGGGTGACCTTAGCGCCTTCAAAGTCCCTTGTTTTCGCACCATTCAAGCAAGGGGCGATTTCGCATGTTTACTCGGTTTAACTATGTTAAAACCCTACCATTAATTTTTTTTTCATGGGTGCAAATAGAACAAGGACTGCGCCACCTTCAGAACACGATCATACCATATCGCGCGTTGTAGTGTTATAAGCCAATGCATCCACACCTGCAATCATCGCCTCGAAGCCAAGTGGGCTAACTCTACATCGCACGGATCAAGGTGTTCTTAGATCGAACATTCGGCTCTGCCATGTGTTTTTGTTTTTCGTCGCTTACTTTGACATGCTGATATTGAATATTCAAGATCATGCGCCACATGGTAACAAAAAAAGTACTAGACCGCTGTCCCGAATCCCTGGTAACTGAAGCTGTATAAGCTTCCAGCACATACCCTAGCTAAAAGATGGCGCTGGATGATATCACCCTTATCGGATCTCTCTTGCTTTAGTTCGGTATCACGTCCCGTAACACAGGCGAGAAGACATGCAGGCAAAGGCCGCTGGTATGCCTGGTCTAGGAGCTAACGACCCTTTCTGGCTCTCGTTCTAACTCCGGTTTCATCGCAAACTTGCGCATTTCGCTCATATTGTGGGCAAAAAAAAAAAACCATTCGTTTGCCCCTCTTCGCAAATGCTCTTAACGGTACAGTATAAGCCTTAGCCAACGTACAACCAACTTTCTACGTTCTGTACATGTGTCTCTCTTTCATTCATTATATTCATCTCACTTAGCACAGAACGCGCACCCAAGTTGAAGGTTGAGATCATTTTAAGTCGCCGCGGCACCTTTCAGGTGTTAGCCATGCCTTTTCGAAGCCTGAAACATACAGTTGTTATGTCTACCCTTACCCAGAGCACGTTCGGTAACCGTTACATACAGTGACCACTAATTGTTCATCTGGACCACTGAACCTACACACAAGGCGCCAGCCGTCATGTACGCCTCAAGCTGACTCTCCAGAATAAACTATGAAGGATTTCATGCGGGTATCACTGCTTGGCATTTCACATGTACAGGGGTCCACAAAAGTTTCTGAAACACTGCAAAGACGAAAATGCACAGCTGCTCGGCAGTCTGGGAGAAAGCAAGAGCTGAAGGGGGTGTGCCGTTCACTTCCCTTCAAGAAGCGCACACCGGAACACCCGACGTCAAGCTACGCCCTCCAGACAACGAGGAAATTCAGCTTTTTTTCGCAGAATCCGTGTTACGAATACTTCCATGGACACCTACACAAAGCTAGTTCCGTAGGTCAGTCCCCCCTGAGGAGTGTCGACATACATATGCGCCGGAACCAAGAAGATTTGAACGCACTTCTTTTTCTCACCTCCTACAAGTAACAAGGGTTGCTCTGTACGACTTTCACACAGGAATCGGACAACTTTGTTCCCGAACATTCTCTAACTCTTGCTTTCTGGGTTGACCCAACCCCACCAGCGCTTGTTCAACAGAGTCTGAGCTATCCATACACTTTACCATACATAAGTTCTCCTTTTCGACCAAACACCGGTATTTCTCACGGTTTAAGCTTTCACACCTCTTAGCATTCTTAGAAAGCTTCTGGAGTTGAGATCGTATACTGGTTTGGGCAAAATGGCTAGCCAGGAGTTCTTGGGGTTGTTACCTGTGGCGTTGCGTCACATTAGTTCAATCGTTCTGTTCAGTCTTCCACTACGCATACAGAAGAAATCTGCAGGCGATTTGAAATGCGCACTTCCGAGCGTCTTTCGAACGCTCGCTTTAGGTATCGCCAACATCTTGTATGATCCTTTCAGCACACATTTATACTTAACAAAGATTCAGTCATTAACACGGCTCTTTTCTTCAAGCCTTGTCCCGATGTGCCATCTGTCACATGTCTTTGCACCTGACTTTGCATATCACAGTCTTGCTGCCATGAAAGGTGAGGTCGACCGCTTAGAGTGTTCCGCCAAGAATTCTCTGTGCTGCGAACAACTCCGTCAGCCAACAGCAACCTTATCCTTTAAGCTCCTATTCCAACGCAACCACTGACTTGAAGCACCGGACCAGGGCCACACGACTTGGATAGCATTTCACCAGAAAGCTTCACAAAGGTGCCTAAATCACTGTAATTTCTATCAGATGGTCGAGTTTCAGCTTTTCTGGAGATACCTTTCTGTGTCCCAAAGATTACGCACACCACACTTCGTTCTCATGGTCATAGGGCTGTCAGGCTTACCCAGTCTCTTGACAAAGACAAGTCTAGCTGAGATCATCACCACGCTAATAACATACCCTTGGGACTGCGCTGCTCCAGTCTGCATGCATGTACCAAAATCTCCCTGTGTTCAGACACGATCAATGCATCGGGGAAGTGCTGCTTGAGCGGTACCTGCACCGCACCCGACAATCATTATCACACAGCGGCTCGGCTTTTTGGTGACAGAGAGAAAAAAAAACCTTCAGCTGAGATCATCACCAAGCTATGGCATATCCGCCTTGTAAAATAACGCACCACTCTTAATTTCTACGCACGGCTCCGAATTTCGCAGTAGCCGCATAGTCCAAGCACCGGCTTACGCTTCGCAAACTGCGCGCCAATCTTCTACGGCTTCCGATCTCCCAGTAGCTTAAATGGTCAAAGCACCGGTAGTAGTCCCGCAAAAGACTGGTCCAGGAGGACCAGTCCAGGACTGGACCGTGCGAATACGTCCGTTCGCCGAAGCCCAGGCGTTGACAGTGTGGCGCCCTCTAGTTGTGCTCGTGCGCAGCGTTGGCCCTGAAGAGGTACCGGTAGACGGCGTGGTAGTGCACCAGCGTCGCCGCGTTCACGAACAGATGCCAGATGGCGTGCGCGAAGGGCACGCGGCCATCGCTCTTGAAGAACACGACGCCCACGAAGTAGAGCACGCCGCCGAACAGAAGTTCCTTGAGGCCGGTAGGAGGTCTCTGCGTGGGGCAGGGACTACTAGTCAGACTACTAGTCAGACGTTAGTTTTAATCAAGCCGCACTCGTAAGACAGAGACGGTTCCTAAAGCTACCCTATCCTGCTAGGCTATGCATGCATAGTTCATCATATGCTACAGCGAAAAGAAGACAAGTGACGTAGTCGAGGGTTCGACGGCATACCGTCTGGTCAGGAATCATGGCTTGATGAGGTTCACTGGTCACTGACCAAGGTCAACAAAATAATAACGTGAACAAGGGAGCCGTAGCGCTCCCGAAACGTCATTATTTTGTTGACCTTGGTCAGTGACCAGTGAACCTCATGAAGCAAAGAAGACAAGACGTGCAAAAAAAAACACGCGCTGTTTTTGCTGCTATAGCTAGACACAAAAAGAGTGGCTTAATTCATCAGAAAAGTGGCCAAGAGTATGTTTTAGCTTGCATCGTCCTGTAATGCTCTGGTGAATTTTTAAACATCGGCTAGCGTTACGTAGAACCAGTAACCGGAGTGATGTGGAAGGCTGGAGTTATGTGGAAAGTACTATCAGCAACAAATGAAACATGGACGGCAAAATGAGATCTTAGCCGGGAGAAGCTCAATACTACAGTCGAATACAACTCAAGAACGCAGCGGCTTTTCCCCGTCAAAGGACCCCTTTCCAGCCAATGGCGTCGGCCGATTCTCATGATCCTGCTATCGTGATAATGCAGGGAGCGGCGCCACAATGGAGAGAAAGGTTTATTCCGACCATAGAAGGAAGGGATTATCTTCTTTAATCTTTCATCCCTGTTTTGTCACATTAGCAGGGTCATGAGAATCGGCCGATGCCATTGGCTGGAAGAGAGTCCTTCGACGGGGAAAAGCCGCTTCGTCCTTGAGTTGTATCCGACTATTGTGCAGGTTAACTTCACTTCAAAGGCGCGAAGAGCCTAATTTAGAACTGCTAATCAAACTCGATCACTCGTATTTCCCCTCATAGAGCTAATATGTTCGTGTTTCTGCGTTCGCATCGCAGTCTTTTTGTTCGCGTTTCTTTTGTTGCTGATAGTGCAGGTTGAACATTGCTTTACTTTATGTTCGTGCTGAAGTGAGCTTTGCTTAGAACTTGTAACAAGAAAAAGGTCAGAGAACGAAAGCAGGAGAAAAACACTTTTCCAGTGCCGTTTCTACAGCATTGCGGTCAATTAAGACATAAGCGGTAAACAATTCGCGGACATTTTTACATATGCAACGCCTGTTTTGTGACAAGAGAGCAAACCGTGCTCTCAGCTTGAGGCCTTACCATCGAAAATGTGGCCGATGCGGGCACCAGGGCAGAACCTATGTAAATGAGCACCTCGAGAGT
This sequence comes from Amblyomma americanum, assembly GCF_052857255.1. Classification (NCBI taxonomy): domain Eukaryota; kingdom Metazoa; phylum Arthropoda; class Arachnida; order Ixodida; family Ixodidae; genus Amblyomma; species Amblyomma americanum. The sequence goes on from NC_135504.1 coordinate 40,407,350, forward strand.
TTTGTACCTGTGGCGGAAAAAAAAGAAGCGAAATTTTGGCATGAGATTTTTGTTGAATTCAACTGAATCACTGTTTTGCGTCAAGTGTAGCGCTAGCAAACTGGGCGATTAAAACACTGGCAATCTCTCAGTCTCAGGAAAGGTGTCAAGTAGCGGAATTTTGAGCGCGCACGTATATCACAACATTAGACACGTTTAGCAAACCTTGTGTCGTGCTCCCGTTACCGGAATATAAGGAGCCTGAGCACCTGTGCGCATGCGCAGATCGTCAGTGAGGGCTCTAGATGGCGCCAGGTACCCGGCTGCGCGTACGCCTGCCGCATCGCGACCAATCAGCACGAGCACACTGGCGGTGGGTGGGCCCCCGGTGAAACAATATGTAGGCTTGGTAGGAGAATACGTAAACAGTTCGGTTTTCTCTCTTTTAGATTTTGATTGTACACCAATGAACACACTACGTAAATGTTAAGCCAGCTTCACCTCAATGTCGCATTCCTTACTAAAGACAGAAGGCCTATTTTTTGAAACAGAATCCATATGTGTAGTTCGTTCGCGCGTTTTATGAAGCGGAATACGTGCACATAGTTTACATGACATCACCACGTGCACCTGCGACGCATTAGCAAGTGTGTTCAGTTCTTTATTCTAGTTTTACTGGTGGCTACTCACGCCATCTCTAGAGCAATGTCAAACGCGTCGAAGCCAACTTCACAAACTAGAAAAAAAAAATGCCCCGCCGCGGTGGCTCAGTGGTTAGGGCGCTAGACTACTGATCCGGAGTTCCCGGGTTCGAACGCGACCGCAGCGGCTGCGTTTTTATGGAGGAAAAACGCTAAGGCGCCCGTGTGGTGTGCGATGTCAGTGCACGTTAAAGATCCCCAGGTGGTCGAAATTATTCCGGAGCCCTCCACTACGGCACCTCTTCTTCCTTTCTTCTTTAACTCCCTCCTTTATCCCTTCCCTTACGGCGCGGTTCAGGTGTCCAACTATATATGAGACAGATACTGCGCCATTTCCTTTCCCCAAAAAACCAATTATTATTATTATAGCTGTAGTTCGCGTGTTTTATGAAGCGGAATACGTGCACATGGTTTCCATGACAGCACCACATGCACCTGCGACGCATTAGCAAGTGTGTTCAGTTCTTTATTCTAGTTTTAATGGTGGCTACTCACGCCATCGCTAAAGCAATGTCAAACGTGTCGAAGCCAACTTCACAAACAAGAAAAAAAAAAATCCATGCATGCAGTTGACAAGGTGGCTTTCCCACAGTAATAGCCTATCTGCAGTGAAGCAAGCTTTCAGTAGTGCCACAGTGTTTTGTCTCGACTAATACCATAGCCTCCTTTATACTCTCTGTGCCTGGCAACGGCGCGCTCCGCGGCCGTCGTTGCCCCTCCTCCCATCCTCCTCCACCATCGAGAGGTTACGCGGCTAGCTGCCGACAGATGGCGACGGCGACGGAGGGTGCCCTGCCGCTGGCGTATCGTGCGTAGTGGAGCAGAAAGTCGCATTTGGCGTACGTTCTTCCGTCGTGCTGCTTTCATTTCGTGCACCAGCATTGCTTGTTGCATCTAGATTTTGGTGCTACTCTTACTGCATTTGGATGTAGCAGGACTACGCCGCTGGAACAACCTGTAAGTTGCTGTTTTTGTTGTTCATGTTACAGACATCTGAGTGACAGCAATTACTTTATTGTTCAGCGATCGGGCCGTGTTTTTCGGTGAACTAAATCAAGTAATAACTCATACTCTGCTTCATTAAGACGCAAAAAGAAAGATTGATATCATTCGGAAGAGCCATATGCGTCAGTATTGCAGTTTCGATAACTTTGCGCGTGAATTTGAATTACTGTGATGCTCAAGCACGTGTGCGCAGCACGATGCACGTGTTTCTATGCAAGTTTTCTTTGCAGCGCATCGCATTATCAGCTATTTAATTAAGTGACTGTGTGTTCAACGTTACATAAGTTACAGTTGTAAGCATACGTTACCATGTCCGCGAAATCGAATATTATAATACGTATTTCAGCTTCATTTGTTTGTCAAGTGTGATTAGCAAGTTAGTTTGTGCACGAAGCGCAGAAACTTGGAACATTTTACTAAGAATAGGAATATTCAATTTACAGATCCCGATGGCATACTGCTGTGTGCCACTGTGCCGATCAGACGGGAAAAAGAAGGAACCTGGCGTCTCCTTCCACGAGATTCCTGCCGAAGCTTCGCTACGCGAGCAGTGGATGAAAAAGATAAGAAGAGATGACTGGGTCCCGAACTGCACCTCGAACTATTCGAAGGTGTGTAGTAAACACTTCACAGACTCGGACTTCTTAGAGGGCAAACGGCGCCGTTTGAAAAAGGGCATTGTGCCCTCTGTGTTTGCCGACTACCCGCCGTACATGCAACCCCGTACTTTGAAAGAAAGAAATAGTGAAACCATCAGGAAAAGATCAGCTTTGGAGAGCCAGCACAGCCAAGATGAGCCCACGAATAAACGAAAGAGGAATGACGAAAATACAATTCCTGAAGTGTCAATATCTGGGTGCGCCTCAATGCCAAGTGAAAACTGTTTTGACGTGGAACAAGAGCAAAGCTGCATTGGTGCAAGCCAACATGAAGCACCGATTCTTCCTGACAAAACATTGGTTAGTCATATAGCTGAGTGCTCCCCAATGTCAAGTGACAACCTTTTTGATGTGGCACAAGAGCATTCAAGGTCCATTAGCGCAAATCAACATGAAGCACCAATTCTTGCTGACAAAACAACACAAGCTGACCTCAGACCTGCCAGCCTTGTGGCCGTGGAAAGAATAAAATGGAAGAGGAAGGAAAGAGATCTGAAGAAGCAAATAGAGAGGCTCCGCACCACAGTAGACCATTACAAAAGAGAGCTCAAAAGACTTAATGAGGACTCTGGATTTGGTGATATTACGTATATTAAGGAACAGGCAAGTCAGAAGGACATTGCTGCAATATTCCTATTAAACCAAATTGTGAACTACAAGCGAAAAATGCCAACGTGGTCGGAAGATGTAGTACGCCATTGCATTGTGCTTAGGCACCTTTCTACCAAGGCGTATGAGCACATCAGGAAGGAAAGACTTCTGAAGCTGCCAAGCAGGAACACGCTTCAAAACTTCATTGGGAATACCTCTGGAGAGACAGGTTTTAGTGGCCTTGTAGAAGCTCGACTAAAATCTGAGCTGGAGAAGCTTAACTCTGCACAGTCCAGAGTTTGTTCCCTGATTGTGGACGAAATGAGGATTAAAGCAAAGTTGCAATATAATAAGCAACAAGATTGCTTTGTTGGCCATGTAGACATGGGTGTAGCCAATGACCCTGACAGCAAATCTGTACTGGCAAATTCTTTGCTTTGTTTTATTATTAATGGGCTGTCCACCTCATACAGGATACCTGTGTCATATTTTTTTACAAAAGGCCTCAACGGCAAGCAACTGTCAAAACTGATGCTCTTTGTTCTGAACAAGGTTGAGGAGGCCGGCTTCAAGGTGGTGCGTCTTGTCAGCGACAATCATAAAGTAAACGTCAGTGCGATGAAAGAACTCAGCGGTGGATTCCTGACCTACAGGATAGAGCATCCATGTGATCCAGAACGGCTGCTTTTTTTAAGCTTCGACTATTGCCACATACTGAAGAACATTCGCTCGCAGTTTCTTGCTCGGGACCTCGGAGAGAAGGGAGAGATATCATCATCTCACTTGAAGAAGTTATATGAAATGCAGAAGGAATGGATAGTAAAGCCAGTGAGAAATTTAACTAGGAAGCATGTGTTTCCCAACAACATTGAGAAAATGAACGTGAGGCGTGCTGTGGAGGTGCTTTCACCAGACGTTACCTCTGCCCTCGAGTTTTTAAAAGAACAAGCAGGACACAGTTGCCATCCATCGTTTGGTTATGCTGGACCAACAGTAGTGTTCATGAAAAATGTCTATCGTTGGTTCCTGCTACATGACACGAGCAACAAGAAGCAACATATTGAGAAAAGATGCCCTGATGTCAGGCACTTCGATGATGCAAACGACGAGAGGCTTGAATGGCTCGAAGTGACATTTCCACTGTATATAGATAAATTAAAAAAAGTGCCACTTATGCACGCGGCTTTCTGACAGCTGAAACATATGAAGCTCTCCTGCTGACCACATACTCGACTGCTGCCTGCATTCGCTACTTATTAGTTGAGGAGCAGTTCTTCTTTGTTCTCACTAGGAAATTCAGCAGTGACCCTATTGAATCTTTATTTGGAACTTTGAGGCGGTCACTGGGCTGCAATGACCAACTGGATGTGCGCTCAGTACTGTCAGGATTACAAAAAATCTTGAATACTGGTATCGCAGCGGCCTCGGAATACAGCAATGTGCTACGTCGTGAAGATGAAGAGCACAGCAAAGCGCTTACGGCTGCAATGCCAAAGGCATCTGAGAGCACTGACGAGCTGCCAGCGGCAGCTGTGCAAGTATTAAAACGTTTAAATGTGCAGAGTGTCCCTGCAGCTCTCCCCACTTTGCAGTTGTCTGCAACAGTCTATATAGGGGGGTATATAGCTCGCGTTGTAAGTGAGCATATAGATTGTGAGAAGTGTTGTGCGCTCACTACAAAGCCGCCTACTAATCAGCCACTTCAGCAGTTTACTCGGCTGCAGGACAGAGGGGGACTACTTTACCCCTCAGATCAGCTATTATACATTTTGGAAACACTGCAACTGTTTGTGGAAGCAGCTTTGAAGGAGAAACCACAACTTCAAAAGCCACTGAAGACCCTGACAGAGGCAGCAGTGTCAGCTGTCTGCAGATCACACCTTCTGAAGTGTCCTGTAAATGACAGAGGGCACCGTGAAACTTTGGCTGAACTCATGACCACCAGGTTCATCAGGCCACTACTAACCAACTATGCAAGTGCAGTAACGGACAAACATGACTTGTACAAGCCATTCAGCCAGAAGCCTCTTTCGCGGAAATGCATGAAGCTGTAGAGCAGCTGTTTTTGACCTGAAACCTGCCAATAAATACTGCTATGCATGCTCCTCAGTTTTGATTTAGATGAGTGCAATTGAATCATTTATTATTTCTAGCTTTCTCAGCTGCTTTTTTTTACCTGTAAATAAACGCTGGTACCTGTGCTCCTGAATTCTGTTTTATATGAGTATATTATTAATCTTCATTTATTCGAGCTGCATCTGCAGAAAAAGCAGAACACTGTTGATTAATCTTGTAATGGTATGTGCAGTTATTAATCTTAATTTATTCGAGCTGCATCTGCAGAAAAAGCAGAACACTGTTGATGAATCTTGTAATGTTATGTGCAGTGCGCACACTGCATGCAATGTTGAAATTCTCACGTCTCAGCAACAAAATGCGTTAAATGGCCGTTACGCGTAGATAAGTCCGCTTTCAAGTAGAATAGAAAGGTGTAACACAGGTTTAGTAGCAAACGTTCCGCTTGTGGCAAATAGCAACGTCGCGGTACACCCCACGCTGTCTGCGCCTTGACCCTCCGTCAGTGGCGCCCCCAGCAGTGAGAACGGCGGCGTCGCGCAACATCCGCGACTGTGCCGCGCTATTGTTATCGCGCTGAGCTGACGGGCACGGAGAGTATAAAGGAGGCTATGCTAATACCCGTGTTACACGGGCGTTTTCAACGGCAGTTCAGTTGACTCTCAGTTAAACTGAACGGCAGTTAGCGGTGTTACACGGCAGTGCTAACTGCCGTTCAAATCTCAACGGCAGTTGAGTTCGACTGAGATCGGGGATCTTAGTTGAACGGCCAACTGACAAGATGGCGACCTACGGACCGAAAAACTTGCCCTCTTACTGGATTGTCTTGGCTCAGTGTGCTTCGCACCCACAAATTTCTACAGCAAAGCAAAAAATACACAACAAGAATTGTCACTATAGTAAACAATATACACACTACGATCATTTACAACAAGAAAAAAATGCAGCCGCTGCCTGTTTCTTATTTACACTTCGCTCTAGACGCGAGGTCATGTGGTTAGAGTGCTAACTGAACTGAACGCGAAGTGCTCGTGTAACAGCTGGCGATTCCAGTTGAGTTCAACGGCAGTTGAAATCCTCAACTGGCGATTAACTGAACTGCCGTTGAAAACGCCCGTGTAACACAGGTATAAGACGATCAACAGTATCCGCTAACTGCGTGGTACGGTCGAGATCGTCCTTGCCTATAGTCACGTTCCTCTCAACATGTGTGTTTGCCCTTTAGGCTACGGGCTTAAAATTTTCCAATTGCGACGGCAAGCGCCACGGCTCAGAAAGATGTGCTCGTGCTGGTCAAAGCAAGACGTGACGTTATTTGTGTGGAGCAGTCTCTGGTGCGTACCTAATACTCTCTCTAGTCAACCTTCTAACACGCTTAAGTGAACACTTTAGCTACTAAATCATCAAGTGAAAGCTTAGACATGCTTCCATAAAGGGCTATAGACGCCAAATTTTTCGTTGCGTGTTCTCTTCTTTCAAACGATGCGTTAGACACTGGTAAATATGAAGCACCCCGTGGTATTCGCCTACGGCCGCTAGATAATTTATAATTGAATTTCTTCTTGACGCTGTTTCGGGTTTGGTTTCTTTAACTGAACGATGTCTGTGACGTATAGTTGAACTTTAGTACCCGTAAAGAACGAAAAAAAAACGACAATATAACTGGTGATAAGTCGTTCGTTGTAAGTCTAGCTTCTGAAGCAGGCTCGTTTAAGTGCTGTAGTGGTTTGAAACTGATCATCCGCGTTTATATTAGTTTTTCTTTGTGTCACGTGACCTAAAGTGATTAAACCGAAACAGCATGAGAGAAGAAAATAATTTTTAAATTATTTGTACCACGCTGTGATCCATGTACTTGTGGAGTTCGCTGACCGTTCTTCGAAAGAAGACTGAGAAAGGCCGCGCCAGTGTCGGCGCCGCGTGCCGCATCAAAGGGAGCCGTCTGGTCCCTACTTCCTCCGTCTTGCAGCGGACGTCCTTGTTTACCCGCGCCGCCTCGGGCGTAATCCGCCTTGAAAAAGCCTAACCAGATACAGCTGTCGACATGGGTGCGTCGTCAAGGGGTGACGAGACTTCGGCAATGCGGGAGAGATACAGCTGGGTGGGGACCGAGTGCTGGGTGACCAGGAAACGGATTATTCCCTTAACGACTGTGTTCTCTTTGTTGCTGTCAACAACCTGAGTCATCGCCTCGTCGGCACGTGTTTCTCGCATCTGTGGTGCCGTGGGTGGCGTGGGGAACGGAAGTCGCATTTGTGTTGTTTGTGTGGTTATTTGAAACCTCCTTCCCAAATGTTTTAATCAGAACTTTTTCCCCAATCTCTGATCAGTGGGCGGACCTTATTTTCCTTTCCCTGACCACTGATTGGCGAGATGGGTCGTTTGTTATCTTATTGGTTGCTGTCCCCGCTAAGGGCGGAGACAGAGGGTTTAAAACCAAGCGCTCTGGGTTGAGCGGGGGCTGAATTCGTCTGATCCACGATTTAGTCATGTAAATAGTTTTCTCCTTGCTTTGTTTCTTCTCGTTTTTTTACCTATGTTGTAAATAAATAGTTAACCTTCTCCTTTCCTTGAGTAATGTGAATGTTTGCGAGTAGAACCACCGGGTCATCAAGAAACCCCGATTTCATCATCAAGTAGTTTCCTCTCATCGCCACCGGAAGGGGAAACTCAACTGTACTCTAACGTCTAATGCGTCATTTTGAAGAAGAAAACACGCAATAAAATTAGGTGTCTAGAGTCCGTTAAGCGAATGGTTTAGGAAACGTTTCCTGAAGAGGACCTTCTAGGGAGCGTTTCTGCCCGCGCTAGTTGTGGATCAATGGCAGCTAAAAAAAGAAGGAAAAACATCAATTTTCAAGACAAGTAACAGATAATTATGATGACCACCGCGCTGTGGAGTTCGTTCTTTCTCTGCGCTTTGCTTGAAAGTTGTGCTGCTTTGATTTTTGCTTACGCTCTAGGGACTGTTTCACCTGCTGAACGCTACAAAAATACTTCCGCAAGTGAAAGTAAATGCTTCCTCATGTGAATGTTTCGCTGGGGGACATCTTCCATAAATTACTAGTTCTCGCTATCAATATTTAGAAGGGGGTATAAACTTGCCTCTCCAAATTTACGCTAAAGTGCGCTGAACACGTTTTTATATTCCCGCGAAATTATCAGCTGTATTGTCGTGATGTTAGAACTGAAAAGTATAAATGACCTTGAAGCCATAATCATTAGCATCATCATCAGCCTGACTACGCCCACTGCAGGGCAAAGGCCTCTTCCCTATCTCGCCAATTAACTATATCCCATGCCAGCCGTGGCCACCTCATGCCGCCTGCACACGTCTTGATCTTCTTTAGCGATAATAGCGGCTGTAAAATGGCACCCCAGCAGCGGCTCTGCCAAGCAATCAAAAGGCGAGTGTCACGTGGCTTCCTTGCTTTTTTTTTTGTTTTGAAGTTTCAGGAGTCCGTTAACACAGCGCTTTTGGCTAGCGGTAAATGTGAGACTGCAAACTAAAAGTACAAGTGAAGTGAGTCTCTGCGCAAGGTACTTACAGGTTGCTGCGAGAGGAACAACAAAAGAAGGAAAGAAATCATGCAGTTTGATCTGCTACATTTTATTTAGCACTTCGTATTAAATATAGGCGCCACATACTAGCTGTTTAAACAATGACATTTCAGAAAACATGGTGGCAATTAACGTATAAACAAATGCAAACTCTACAGATGACAACGAAGGAGAAAAGAGCCGCTCTGAACGAGCTAATATGAGGGGGAAAAATTCAACCTAACAGCGTGCTGTAACTAACCACCACACACCGGCGCCAGCGTTTTACCGTCAGAGGCCGGACGAACAGGTGTTCGCGTTCAAAGAACAATACTGTAGCCGCATAAAACTCAACAACAAAGCAGCTTTCCCCCGTCAAAGGAGCTAATTCCAGCCAATGGCGGCGGCTGATTTTCATAAGCCTGCTAGCGTGACAATGCAGGGATGAGCGGCAGATGAAAGAGAACAGACCCATCCCTCCATGACCAGGTATAGTCTCCTCACTGATTTGTCACTTTAGGAGGCTCATGAGAATCGGCCGACGCCATTGGCTGGAAGGAGGTCCTTTGACGGGGAAAAGCGGCTTCGTTCTTGAGTTGTATCCGACTATAGAGACTACTATATAGAAAAAAAACGACAAAATGCTCAGACGTCCCAATTATTGTTTGAGAGCGCTTTCAAGAAGATGCCGCGCGAAAAATATTTTGGTTTGATCACCTACTCAGTGTTTCGTATTGTTACTAGATAGAAACGACAGGAAAAGAATCAGCGACCTTATTGGCTCAAAGAAAGAAATACGCTGTCAAAAACTTCGCGCGCACCTCTGTTCCCCCGGTCTGCCTATGCGTTTACGCGGCGACTTGACACGTGACAAGCGCGTTCTCATGACGTGGCATCCCAGCCGCTGCTTTCTGCTTGAGTGGGAAGTCTGTCGTATTAAGTTGCTAATAAATTGTGCACCCAGTGCTCAGTTGGTCAAGCACAACATTAAATACATTCAGCTTATCGGTTATTGCTGCAGTTTAACTTTATTAGGGTTGTGGAGTGCTGGTATTTTATATGTGTACACCCGTCACTCCTACTTGGGCCTTATACTGGCCAGGAGTATCTAATAATTAATACAGTAAATATAGGTCGCAGTCTTCTGCCCTACCGTTTGAAAGCCCGCCTACCAACGAACAACTGGCAGGCAGGTGGTTTGGCGAATGGAGAACTTGTAAAACGTAGATCTGCCGAGCGGCTAATTTATCGAAAATGCCGCTTCGCACGGTTAAAATTGCAGAATACCAAGTGTTCTGGGAGCGTAAGGTATGCTGCACTTCTTGAATCGCACATAATAGGTTGCGAGCAAATTACGAAAACGGTAAAAATCGGAGTTGTGTAATGAGAAAGCTTCACTCGATTACAATAAAGGCGGCGTTTTGTACCACTGCCCGACTGGAGGCCAACGCCTTTATCGTTTTACGCGCGCAATCACGAAACCTGTTCGTTGTACTGGGAAATTCGTTGTAAGGGAAAGGGAGAGATTAAAAGAAGCACGCTGGCGGTGAAGGCCCAGTTTATTAGTCAGAGAGAGAGGGGGGGGGGGCAAAGAGAGACTCACTTCTCGTGGAAGATGTTCTGGTAGGTGATGCCGAGAAGGCAGAGAAACCACACCACGTACAGCTGCTTCTGACCCCACGAGCTGTACTCGCGGAGAAGGAGCCTGCACACGGAACAGTGAAGCTTGTCAGTAGATACACGGAGGCTGCGCTGAGCATCTTCTTCGAGAATTCAGTACTGTTTAGACCAAGAATTCAGTACTGTTTAGACAGTAAGAGCGAATTACCGCGCCAGCTTTTGTAGGCAGACAGTTTGCCATTGAAACGCTGGATGAATCTGTTGCCTTCCCGTAGATTAGGCTCGGTAATGGCGACGGATTATCGCGCATTTCCGCTCGGCTAGGCCACATATACAGCGAAAGCCTTTAAATGCATTGCTTCACTTTAATGTAATTCAGGTGAGCTCTGCAAGGCGGCCGGGAAAGTTTTTGCAAGCCAGCAGATAAATTTACCGCAGCGTTTGACCACACCAGCTTCGCAATTCCTAAAAAAGGGGTTGAAAAATTAGGCGCGCGCTGATTGGTTTAAGTTGGCTGACTGTCGCGCCATCTTGCGGCTTTCAGATGAACTCCTGAAGGCCGCCCAAGAGGCGGAGAAATGAAATCACGAGCCCAGAAATGTCTGACCGCACAGCCTGCAGGTGGCGATACCGTCCGTAAACCTCGAGAAACTCGCCGAAGGTCATGCCCACATTTTAAGTCGCGGTAGGAATGAGTAAACAGCTCTGGAGCGGTAAAAAAACTATATTTATTCGGTTCTATTCAAATTGCTATCATCAGTCATTCAAATCAGCGCTATCATCAACGTCCAGAGTAAGTCGCTCTAGAGGTTCGTGGAAGAGGTTCGGAAGTGCTTCTATCAGGGGCAAATTATGGTAAAGTTAGCACAGGATTGATTCAAAATGGGGCTTGAGGAGGGCGTCATAGCTGATGGGTTAGAAAATCCCGGCATCAGCACAGCTGACGGCCCGGTAGAAGGTCTGGTACAAAAAAAAAAGCCTCAACCTTCGACATGAGTGCAATCGCAACACTCATAGACGTGCGAGATATTGCAATGAACAACGTTTGGTAGGTGAAACTGAGAACTAAAGTGAGTAAGTCGAGTTAGCCAATAGCAGGGGGCAGCAAATTCTGACCGAACCTTGTCACGTCGATCTGAGTGGAACGATTCAGGTTACTACATTACATATATTTTCATATATTTCTACTTGCTCCTTTTTTTCGTAGCATTTTCGTGGGAAAAAGCCTCAGTGCTAACCCCACTCCAGCGTCGAACGAAGAGTAAGCTTTCTCCCTAATTTAAACTGCGCTGAGGTGCCGATCACGTGGAAGAGCTGCCACACTTTTTCACTTTGCCACAGGCTGGGACACAGGTCGCGTAATGCCACGCGCCGGTAGTTCGTCGCCGTTATCCCGCCCTCTTCATCGGCTGTTTTCGGACAGGACAGTAAGCGTGCCTTCATTTCGTGTACATCGTTTTTTTTTTCGAAACTTGCGCGGTGCCCTCTACATGCCGGCTTTTAAAGTGCGGCACATACCGGTTTTTCTTTTCTTTTACGCGGGGGGGGGGGGGGGGGGGGTAGGTAAATGTGTGGAGCGATTCTGGACAAGACAGAATTACACTACATGATCCTCCTTTTCAATGTAACGCGATTTCACTGCAGGCCACGTGCGCGAAGTTTTTATAAAAGCGTCACAACCATTGCGGCTTCACCGCTCTGCCACAGGAGTTTTTTGTCGCGTGTTAAAGAATCCACCTATGACTGATGCTGAGCTGTGTGACGTCAGGAGACGCGGTGTGACGACATCTCCTCATTGCTTACGGACGAGCATCTTGAGGAAACTCGAGGAACCCGGCGAGGTCTTTTACGCTGGCGACCGGTGTTACATTTTACGTTGGTCTTATGTTTAAAGCAGTGCCCGCTTGGCTCAGCGGGATTTTTTAACCGAAACACGCCATCTACCGCAGTTAAAGAAATGAACGCAGGAGCGACTTTACGTGGCGAATGATGCCGTAGACATGAGGTCCTTGCGTCCTCGTTTTTTTTTCGCGTTGGCTATGCGGTAGCGCTTTGGTGCACTGCGGTGAAGTTTATATACGGATGTGGTAGAGTTGCGGCTCGGTATGGTAGAGCTAGGCTTGTATAGTTTTGATATGCTATAATAGAACTATGACACAGCATGATAGAGCTATAAGGTGGTGCTGTTACAGTATGTCATTGTTGAGCAATGGCAGTGGTTACGCGCTAGAATTAAACTAAACAAACGCTCATTTCGTTTCTGCATTTGTCATAGAAAGCTGTTCCTGAGTATAGCTATCTCTACACGTTATACGTAGCCAACAGCAACGGCTTTCCACTTTGTGTGATCTGCAAAGGTGGTTTCGCTAGCCGAGTTCGCCAGCAGCGTTCTGATGGAGAATTTATGCTCACGGCACGGGTACACAAACGTATTTCGCTTTTCACTGTTTCCAGAGTCAGCGCTAACTGCGGCTAACGTAACACGTATATGTGTGTGACAGACAGCGCCATCTAATGAGTGACCGCGGCTCTTCGGTGGCAGTGGCACAACACAGCGTCAGTCAGTGCTCACCAGGGCGTGTAGGCTGACGCGATGAAAATGTAGATGGCAGCACGGTCGCACCGGTGTAAGATCACTTTGAGGGTCCTGCGGTGGAGAATGGAAACGAACGCGCGCTCTGCACATGCAAGAACGCAACAGGCAAAACGGCGAGATACGGAGACAAAATAATTTCCTGACACTCGTGTTTCGAAGCAAGCATTGACTCATTTTTGTTCCTTGTTGTTTTGGTGACAGGTCGCTAACGAAGGTATCCGACGCTTTTCTCAAGGGAGAACACAGGCAACCACTTCTTCACATTCATTCATTCATTCATTCATTCATTCATTCATTCATTCATTCATTCATTCATTCATTCATTCATTCATTCATTCATTCGGTTTGGTTTGGTTTATGGGGGTTTAACGTCCCAAAGCGACTCAGGCTATGAGAGACGCCGTAGTGAAGGGCTCCGGAAATTTCGACCACCTGGGGTTCTTTAACGTGCACTGACATAGCACAGTACACGGGCCTCTAGAATTTCGCCTCCATCGAAATTCGACTACCGCGGCCGGGATCGAACCCGCCTCTTTCGGGCCAGCAGCCGAGCGCCATAACCACTCAGTCACCGCGGTGGCTTCATTCATTCATTCATTCATTCATTCATTCATTCATTCATTCATTCATTCATTCATTCATTCATTCATTCATTCATTCATCCAAATCAGCTATCACACTGCTGACATGAATAGAATATGCGGGAGTGATTCACAGAATGGAAACAATAAGTTCTTCGAAGTTTGCTTTCTATACCCCGACACAGAGTTAGTGCACGTGCAGCGCACGTGACACGAGGACTGCACGTGGAGTGCACGTGCTGTCCACGTGTCACCCACGGGGTTCTCAGGTGGTATATAATATTATTATAATTGGTTTGGGGGGAAAGGAAATGGTGCAGTATCTGTCTCATATATCTTTGGACACCTGAACCGCGCCGTAAGGGAAGGGATAAAGGAGGGAGTGAAAGAAGAAAGGAAGAATAGGTGCCGTGTTCAAGGAAACAAGTGCGAAGGAAAGAGTTTGTGCGTCAACGGCTCACCTGAGCTTTCCAAGGAAGTGGATTGAGTGAAAGAGTGAGGAGGTCACGAAGAGAGTGACCAGGGCGAGCCCGTACACCACGGCGGCCGTGTAGTGAGCCGGCGTGTGCGCCCGCTGCAGCAGGAACCGGAGCGCGAAGAAGCTCGGCAGGATGCTCAGCTGCACGAGGACGAACAGGCGCTTGTTCAGGAGCGGCGAGGGGGTTTAGTTGCGAGGTGTCAGATTCCCGCACTTCGTAGTTTTATAAGTACCTGCTCAACAGCGTTGCCGTAATGCAGCTATGCAAGTAAGTAGCCTGGAAACTAGTTTTAGTGGAAACTTTCACAAGAACTCAGTTTAGTTCTTAAGCTTTCTCATCTTGAAATAAATCGCTAACTGAACCATTAAGTCACTCTTCTTCAGTTCTATTTAACCGAAGCATGTCCAGAATTCTTGGCCAATAATTTTGAATATTGGACTATTGTAAGATACTGTTAAATAAATATTGAAGGCAATGGTTCATTCTTCCGACGCGCACCAAAATCTTCCTTTTAAAGTTTTCCCATCGTTCGCTTCCAGCAGCTAAGACTGCCAAGAAAACCAATGTGGAATGCTCTTTACGGCTGCAAAAACATTAATAGCAAGAACAAATGCAAGCCTGGCGACGGGACATATGCGGATATATTGATTGTTGTAGCGAAATTTTGGAAAATATGAAAAAAATTGCTCTCAAGCTCTTTCCCGTTGAAAAATGCTTTCGTCAATATTTGCTAGGTATGTATTGCTGTCTGCGACTAATTTTTGGTGAACATAAACTCAGCAAAAGTAGGGTTGAAAATACGGCGTTAATGGTATAGAAAGCATCTCTCGGGGGAAGATTTTTACCAGCAGATGGCGCGGGCTCGGTGAATGGTTCCACACTTGGGTTGAGCGGAACATCGCGAGATGTCGCCACTGACGCAGCGAATTTCGGTCGCATGCGCCATGACGTTCATGCGGCTGTGGACAACGTTCGGTTATATTCGGTTCATTATGCCAAACGAGAAACATATGTCATGCTTGTTTTTTAATGTGGCGGTTATGCGCACAAAGTGAAGACAGACATAAAGGCTTGCAGGAGCAGCATGCGCAACTTTCAACTGTCTTTATTGCAGCCACAGGCCACCAAATGTAATGATGATGATGCTGACGATATATATTTCTCTGTTACTGGTGTTTGTTGGTGCAGAAGGACCAGAGTGAACAGAACACTTAAGACAGTTTACGCAGTCAAATTATTCGTTTGTATATTAAAAAATACCACTCATATTTGTATTGCACACAACAAAAGCATTCAACAAACTACACTTTGGGAGACCTCTTTTAAAAAATGGAGGTCATGCATATGCCAAGAGCATTTTGTCGGAATGATTTTATGCCGTCTTCGCTTTGGGCACAAACCTCTTACGCGCTTGAAACTTCATCTCTGCGAAAAAAGAACCAATTTCAGAGCATGCAGAGACGAGCTCGCAATAAATCACGACCTTCTTTCATGAAAAAAAAAGAAATTAAACACAAGATGAATTTCCTTTTACATAAGCATTTACGGACGACACATTCCCTTTCTAGCTTTCGTTTAGGAGAAAATGTAGTTGCATATCCTTCCTGTGTCTTTGGATTCCCGAAAGAAGGAAATATTTGAAGTCAGTCGTAACTTTTTCGAACTTTTTAGTCTTTTAGCACAACACCAATTCTTAATCCTATGTTTGGCTATGACAGCCTCAGCTCTTGATGTGTGTAAAACTCAATGTAGCAACAGAATAATGTCACCTGCTGACTCGATTGTTGCTTTGTAAACGGCTTTTGACTGCTCAAACCGTCTCAAGAACGCTGAGCGTATTTTTGTCATTTGAAAGTCGCGCCTGCGTCCTCCTGCATTTGCAGTTTTCGTTTTCTGGGCATAGCCGTTCTTCCACTGCCCTAAAGAAAGTTTGGGCTGGGCAACTTCATTTTTTGTTTTTCTCGCCCATTATATTCTTCGTACTTAAAATATAAACTCCGACCAACTAAACAGTTTCGTTGAGACATCATCCTTTGCTCGCGTTCTGGGATCGCAGTTTGTTAGGGAAAAAAAGGCACTGGCGAAGGCCACTGGGGCATTGGGCATGCATTGTTACCCCTCATGCTATACTTACAATCCCTTGGAGATAGCGGCCGTAACTTCTTTCCGGCTTTGGCCACGGCGTCTCCATATCAAGCAGCTTGTTTGTTTTCGCTTGAGAAGGTACGAGATCTGCTGATTTGGTAGCAATGTATCGTGACATAAATGTGTCTAATCAACTGCAGCTAGCTGATACCCCAAAAGCAGCGCTGAATCACGGTATGCTCTTATGAAGACCGGGCAGAAAATAATCATCAGGGAGGGCGGGAATTTTCCCCTCGGTGGGTTAGTATCCCCACTGGGGTGACCCTGGCGCCCAGCGGCAAGCACTGACCGCGTGGGTGATGATGTTGGCGACGTGCTCCAGCTCCGTCGGCACGTAGGGCTCGTTGCCAATGGGACGAGGGTTCATCAGCCTGCGCAAAAAGAATCGGCTTTTGACGGCCGGCGAGCGTCAGGGCCCGCCTGCACTGCGTCCGGACACCGCTGCGCAGTGGCAGCGATCGAGGTGGTGTGGTGTGGTATGATACGGCGTGACATATGGCACGGCAAGGCAGCGTATAGTATGCCATGATATAGGGAATGGTATGGCATGGTATCGGATGGTATGGTATGGTATGGTATGGTATGGTATGGTATGGTGTGGTGTGGTATGGTATGCAATGCTATGGTATGGCATGCTATGCTTTGCTATAGTACAGTGTGGTATATGGTATCGTATGGGATGGGATGGTATGGAGTGGCAGCGTGTAGTATGCCATGATATAGGGAATGGTATGGCACGGTATCGGATGGTATGGTGGTGTGGTATGATGTGGTGTGGTATGCAGTGGTATGGTATGGCATGCTATGCTTTGGTATCATACGGTGTGGTATACGGTATCGTATGGGATGGTACGGCAGAGTGTAGTATGCCATGATATAGGGAAGGGTATGGCATGGTATCGGATGGTATGATGTGGTGTGGTATGCAGTGGTATGGTATGGCATGCTATGCTTTGGTATAGTACGGTGTGGTATATGGTATCGAATGGGATGGTATGGTGTGGTACGGCAGAGCGTAGTATGCCATGATACAGGGAATGGTACGGCATGGTATCGGATGATATGGTATGGTATGGTATGATGTGGTGTGGTATGCAGTGGTATGGTATGGCATGCTATGCTTTGGTATAGTACAGTGTGGTACACGGTATCGCATGGGATGGGATGGTACGGCAGAGTATAGTACAGTGTGGTACACGGTATCGCATGGGATGGGATGGTACGGCAGAGTGTAGTATGCCATGATATAGGGAAGCGTATGGCATGGTATCGGATGGTATGGTGCGGTATGATGTGGTGTGGTATGCAGTGGTATGGTATGGCATGCTATGCTTTGGTATAGTATGGTGTGGTACACAGTATCGTATGGGATGGAATGGTACGGCAGAGTGTAGTATGCCATGATATAGGGAAGGGTATGACATGGTATCGTATGGTATGGTATGGTGTGGTGTGGTATGCAGTGGTATGGTATGGCATGCTTTGCTTTGGTATAGTACGGTGTGGTATATGGTATCGTATGGGATGGGATGGTGTGGTACGGCACAGCGTATTGTGCCATGATACAGGGAAGGGTATGGCATGGTACGGCAGGGTATAGGGCAGTGTATGGTGCGATATGATAGCATATGAGCGTAATATAGTACGACACTGCATGATATACGACATGACTGGGAAGGATATACCGGGGTACAATAGGTAATGGTATGATACGATTTAGTATGCAAAGGCATATCGTTAATAGGTGAGGTATGGTCGGTATGGTGTGGTTGGCATCACACGTTCAGCCAGGCCGGAATTAAACGTGAACGCGCTTATGCCATCCTTTTCTACATTGTCGCGAGATATTCATTCAAAACCAGTTGATGAATATGTACTTCGGCACACCCTTTACTCCAACGCATGACTCAGTCCAGCTACACACTACAGCTGAAAGTACCCGGGTAAAATATCTTGTTTTGTTCACAGGTGCCGTTCGCGTTTCATTCCGGCCTGACTGTACAGTACATGCTACGGTATGGTGGACTGGAGAAGGCTGGAAAGGCGTGGCATGGCATAGAGTGGTACGGTAAGGCAGGTCAGGGTATGGTAGGGTATAAGAAATTGTGCGGTACGTGGGCTTTTCCTTCCTGAAACTGCACGCGGGCTATGGAAGGCTTGACGAGAGAACCGCGGTACGCTGCAGAAGCGGCGGCACCTAACAACGACAAGTTGGAACAGTATACGCACATCCCCGTCTCACCTACTTAGCTACGCCTGAGACTCGTACCCTTCCGTTGGCATCGACGCAAACATAAAAAAGAAACTCGCGAAGCAGAGGATGTCGGTGTCCTTTGCATCGGCCTTGCATCGCGCGCGCGCGTGAGCTCTCTGCGACGCCGCGCGAGCGGAATTGGTGTCGGGTGGTGGTGGTTGCCGCTCTACTACAGGGTGTCACGCTTACGAAAGACTTGCGCAAAAGCACGCGCTCCCAAAGCCGTCTGCAGACCAGTGGCGCCAGCGTGGAGCGGTTCGTGTCGCCTTACTGCCGTGGGTGCCTGCGCGACTTCCGTTGGAAGAACCCCCGCGTACTTTGCTTGTGGGGCTTTGTTTTCTTCGTGCCTGGCGACTACGAGGCGCTGACGGCAGCGCTCTCTAGCGCCCACCTGGTCTTCAGTGGCGTGTCTTTTCTCTGTGCGTCGTCTGTACCCGTACACTGCCTCTTTCTCGTTTTACCGCCGACTCTCTCACGGTGCGTCTGACGTGTCCATTCGCAGGGAGACCGTTGTTGCCACGTCTTTTTTTGTTTTCTTTTCCGCAGCACCTCCTCCCCCAGCCCCGGTGGAAGAGGGTAGAAGTAGGGCTGGCGAGCTGTCTCAATGCACCGCCTCTCCAATGTCGACGCAACGTGGAGAGAGTGGCGCGAAAACATCCATGGGAACGTCATGAGGGAAGGAAAACTCAGGAGAGGCCCTCGCTATCCGAGCTGCACGACAGAAAGTGTCCCGGATGTCACGCGATTTCGCAAGGAATTCTGGGAGTCTTTGGTCGCTGGCGCAGCCAATAGTAACGCTGGGCGCAGCGGCGTCGTCTGCTGCTTTGTCTGCTGCGCATGCGCAAGCGCGCTGAGACGGCGGTGAAGTGAGGGGGGGGGGGGGGGGGTGCAGGGGGTAGCCGGCTTCAAAATATTTGAACTCTCTTGAGTTCTTTCCTTCCTCCATGTGGGAAAGTAAACGAACGAGGGGGCGCTGCGGGTCGGCTCGCGGCGGTCAGATGGAAATGGCGGCTTGCACGGTAAACGATAAGCGTGGCGTGACACTGGGCATGCGCAGTTGCGAGGACGATGTCGGGTTATATTTGGGTCCTCGAACTGCTCCTACATAGTGTACCACGTCGATGTCGGTGTTGATGAGGACCGTTGGCGGGGGTTTTAAGCGGAAAGCAAAACGCAATTATCCGACCTATACAGGAGAATAAACAGAATTCAGAAATCAACCGTCTGGCTACTGAATCTTGCGAGGCTTGTATACACTGCTTAGGCAGTTCCCACAAGGAATGACCCTATATTAGACTGTCATGATTTCCTGCACTGCACTGATTAAAGAACTTTTATTATTAATGCAAACATAGTAATATCTCAGTAGTTTTGAGTGCCGAATCTACATTACAAATGAGCACCGTTATACGGACTGGTGTATCGTACAACGTACAGGGTCGGTCAAAACTTCCCAGGCAACAGGGTCTGCTTTCGCGCGCTATACTCTGGGGTCCTAATATGCTTTGGTCTTCTCTTTAACGCGATGAACACACATGCAGATGCGTTGTTCGACATGCTAGTGACCCGAGGTACATGTGGGCGCGGACAGCGAAAGCCGGATGTCAAGAGAATGGTGGCGCCATGCATACGTCACTTCCGGCTCACCTCGAGAAGTCCTTCATGATGGAGCGGTACCGCCACAGGCCGCCGTGCGCTCCTACACTTGCCATTGGTCGGACACGTCATCTGCAAAGCAAAAACAAATTGGCGGTGGTTTAGCTTTGGTTAAACCTGGAGTGACGCGATAGCTACAGCTGGCCGAGTGGAACTTGGTCACGTGACCGACCACGTGACGAACCACGTGATCGGCCACTGCGCCGCTCCGCCGGCAGCTGCTCCGCACCACGTGACAGCGTGACAGCCATAGGGTGGCGCGCCGCCACGCTGAAGGCTCGAAATGCCAGTGTTGGCGGTAACGTGTTACTTTTTCGGTAACTTAATAACGTGCTCTTTACCATTTCGGAACTGTAGAGGGTAACGTACTTACGTTAATATTTTTCGGTAACTTGAGGCGTCACGTTACTAGTTACTTTTTGTTCCAATTGTCCCCCTACGCCCCTTTTTAAAAAAAAAAATCGCAGAGCACCTAAAGTGATGTTGCAAACAAACAAAATGTACAGGTGCTCTCGATGGCCCATGTTGAGGCTCACATGCATGCCAGAAAACACCCGCCCCTGACAATGCGCCCAACTAAAAGAAAAAGACAGAATAGCCTAAAGCACGAGACACATTCACGAACACGAATTCACACACTTGCCTTCACCTACCCCCCTTCCCGCACCACTCACACACACAGCTCTCTAAAGAGTAGAAGCATGCCGAGCATTTTGGAACCATCACATTTTTCAGAATTACTCTAAATTTGTTGAGACTTCAGCGATGTTTTCTTTGTGAAGTTATAATAGATGATGAAGTGTCATTCTGTGTTTAATGCCACATTCAGAAAACGGCTTCACCATGTGCCACAGAGTTAGAATTCATCACATGTAACTCTACAGGCAACTTTAGGCCACTATAACATTGCTAAGTGCCTGCACATTTGTGCACAGTATTCTCGATAAATCAGGATTTCGCGTAAAATCGTTGTTTGGGCAAGAAGTTTTATGTCAAATATGAGCTTTATAAAGTTATCGTGAGTTCCTGCAGCGAAGACGCACTAGTTAAAATTTATGGCCATGAAGTAACGGCAAAGTAACGTGCGTTACTTTTTTTCGGTAACAGTAGCTCGTTACCTTTGTTTGTAGGTAACGTGGGGCGGTAGCGCGTTCTTTTTTGTTTAGCGTAACGAGTAACGTATTTACTTTTTTTTCGGTAACGCCTACAACACTGCGAAAAGCTAGCGTAATGTAGCTATCACTATAAAAAAAAAAGTGGCGAACGTTGCGTTTGCAAACTTAACGCAGCTTACGCAATAATTTCAGACGCAGTTATCCCCAGGTATTCAAATTTTCAAATTCAATTTCATACAAGCATTTTCCCCGCTTGATAGGCGGCGCGCGCAATCCTGCATGCCTTATGAATGAGCCTACCAGCGCAAGCTATGGCTTCGAATTAAAAACATACAAGGAAGAGAAAGTTTTTTGATGGAAGCCACCATCTTCTGGTAAGTGGCTAAAAAAAACAAATCTTTACGGCCCTTAATTATCTCTCGTAACTCAGTATTGTTTCTAGAAGAGTGAGTGCTACTCATTTCTGACGTGCACACAGATAGGCGTGACGGGACGGGCGCTGACTTCAACTAAATTTATGGGAACACACACTCGTATACGGTCATCTAAATGGAAAGCAGTGAGTGCATGCGCGTGTATCAGACAAAAAAAAACTGTCGATTAAGGAGGCTATAGACAGCATTTGATCGCCTATTCTTAAAAAATCCGATTTCACTTGTTCACAGGCAGACTGAAGTGGCGCTGATACGCGTGTCACCTCTCCTCTTGATAAAATCACGCTTCAGATAGTTATCGGGATAATCTAACCTAACTTCTGGTTAGAATTTTGCTTTCCTCAACTCACGAGAAGTAAGACTAGATTAGCATTTGAACTACCTGGATCATTATTTTATCAAGGAGAGAGGCAACCCGTGCTCCAGCACAACTTCAGTCTCTTTGCAAGTGAAATGCTGTCTAGCCTCCTTAATGTAAGATGTGTTTTTTGTGGTGATAAATGCCCATGCGCAGATTGCCTTCCTTCTAGACAAATATACGAGTATGCGTTTAAATAAACTTGGTTGGAGCCAGCGCACGTCCTGTCATGACTTTCTGTGCGCTAGTCTGAAATAACTAGCGCTCAATTACTTACCTAGAAGAAATGCCACTAGCCCGCCAACGTGTTTTATTACGCAGAGAGGTTCCGATCCCACCGACGGCACGTGGTTGTTTTTCTTCTGCCTTCTAATCAATTGCCTTAGAAAAAATAGTCTCCTTATAACGTCTATTGACGAACACCACCATTTAAAAAAAAAATCCCGTATGCTTCTTGGTTTCGGTGGACTGTTTGTTGGCTTCCGTCATGCATTCTACTGTAAGATGTAATATGCGACAGTCATGTGTAACTGCTGCATTGAGTATACTTAATCTAATCTGACTATAGAGCGCTCATTGCCTGCAACTCTTCTCACAAAATATCATCATCATCAGCCGGACTACGCCCACTGCAGGGCAAAGGCCTCTCCCATGTTTCTCCAATTAACCGTGTCCTTTTCCAGCTGCGCCCACCCTATGCCTGCAAACTTCCTAATCTCATCCGCCCACCTAGCCTTCTGCCGCCACCTGCTACGCTTGCCTTCTCTTGGAATCCACTCAGTTAAGGACCAGCGGTTATCTTGCCTTCGAATTACATATGCCCTGCCCAAGCCCATTTCTTCCTCCTGATTTCGACTAGGATGTCATTAACACGCGCTTGTTCCCTCACCCACTCTGCCCGCTTCCGATCTCTTAACGTTACACCCATCATTTTTCTTTCCATGGCTCGCTACGTTGTCCTTAACTTAAGCTGAACTCTTTTCGTTAGCCTCCACATTTCTGCCCCATAGTTGAGTACCGGTGAGATACTAGCTGTTGTATGCTTTTCTCTTGAAGGATATTTGTGAATTGCCATTCATGATATGAGAGAACCTGCCATGTGCCCTCCACCTCATTCTTATTCTTCTAGTTATTTCCCTGTCATGATCCGGATCAGCGGTCACTACCTGCCCTAAGTATACGTATTCCTTTACCACTTCCAGCACCTCGCTACCGATTGTGAACTGCTGTCCCTTTACGAAATATGCAAACGTCATACTTCAGAGCTGCGATATTCTTGATGCAAAAGAAAGGGTTTAGCCATTGCATCACTATCAATCACAAAAGGCGCTCGTGTGTTGTACTATGTGAGTGCACGTCGAACAACCTAAGGTGGTCCAAGTTAATCCGGAGTGATTCACCAAGGCGTCTCTCGTAGCCCGTACTTAGCTTCGGAACGTCAACCCCCCCCCCCCCCCCCCCTTCATTTACAATTCATCATCAGTGAATTTAGTGGGGGGCCCCGCCGCGGTGGCTCAGTGGTTAGGGCGCTCGACTACTGATCCGGAGTTCCCGGGTTCGAACCCGACCGCGGCGGCTGCGTTTTCATGGAGGAAAAACGCTAAGGCGCCCGTGTGCTGTGCGATGCCAGTGCACGTTAAAGATCCCCAGGTGGTCGAAATTATTCCGGAGCCCTCCACTACGGCACCTCTCTCTTCCTTTCTTCTTTCACTCCCTCCTTCATCCCTTCCCTTACGGCGCGGTTCAGGTGTCCAACGATATATGAGACAGATACTGCGCCATTTCCTTTCCCCCAAAACCAATTATTATTATAATTAATTCAGTGGCCAATAAACTTGGGCTTTAATCGGTGTCCATGGTAGAGATTTACACCTTTTGCGACCCGAGGCCGAGCAACGATTCAGGTTCAGTAACAACCCTCCTGTAGCGTGTCTACGGCCTAGGCGTTCTTTTATTCGTTTTTTTTTCCACTTCTTATGGTCCGTCCTCGGGTTTCTCAGCTGTGCAGCGCCGCCGCTGTCAACAGGAAAGTGCCTCTGGCGCAGAGCGTCCCGGAAATGACGTCAGCTTCCGGCGCACTCCCAAGTCAAAGGCCACTCCCGCGCCACTTTCCTTCGGCTCGACGAACGGCGCAGTGTTTTGCCGCGACACACCTCGATAGGAAGGTCTGATGCACTGGTTGGAAAGATATAAGCCCAATTCCAGGCTCCGGAAATAATTTTTTGCAGAGGACCAAGTCCCGTCTTTTCTGAGAGTGTTAAGTATGTCTGTACCTGTATGCGCTTGTATTTGCTTTTTAGTGCGCTGGCACTTATATTGGCTATTCCCACATTTAGCCGTTGTGTGTTTGTGTGATTGTTTGATTGTATGAAGCCTGTTTTGTTGCAGGCTGCTCATCTGCCCACCGAGGGGTGGGCAACCTACCCAGGTGTGTGTGTGTATATATATATATATATATATATATATATATATATATATATATATATATATATATATATATATATATATATATATATATATATATATATATATATATATATATATATATATATATATATATATATATATATCACAAACGCATCACAACAAAGCTAAGACATACCAACTAACAGGCTGTATAACTAATATTGAATAATTAACTTTGTAACTATTGCTGTTAGCCTGTTTAATTATCGAGATGCATGTAGCCCACCGGAAGTATTATCCATATCAGTTTCTATAATTTCGAAAACGCAGCTACCCTCGGCGCTGTGGCCCAACAAATTTTGGCTATTTCGACTAGTTACGTGCACTGGAGAGGCAAGAAATTTTGGCTAGATAGCTCCAAAATACATGCGTTTTCGAAGGAGCTTGCACGCAATGCAACCTCTCCAGTGCATGTAACTCGTCGAAATAGCCAAAATTTGTTGGCCCACAGCGCCGAGGGTAACCGCGTTTTCGAAATTCTAAAAGCTGATATGATTATTGCTTACGGTGGGATACACGCCTCTCAGTAATAAAAAGAGCCTAACAGTGATAGATAGAAAGTCAACTATTCAATATTAGTTATACAGCCTGTTGCACACCTAAGCTGTATTGTGATGTACTACACCGCTGAAAATGCAATGCCGAAAAAAAAGCGCTCTTCTAAACTCAGAGAGCCCACTTTTAAAGGCTGCGTAAAGTCTTAGGTGAAACACCGTGTCTATATACCTAGAAACGTGCCCACCGTGCCAGGCGGCAGCTCAATTAATCGTGATCGGCTGCTCGGGAAGACCAACCTGTGTCGCAACCCAACCCAAGTCCCACCGATTGTAGCACCTGTCATAGAAGGGCAGTGGCGCATCGCTTGACCGCTGCACCACTGCGCCAGGAGTGGTTAGCAGACTTCCAGGAATCTATGAATGTAGAGAATTAGCAATTCCGCTTAGATGGACATTAACCCATTATCGCTACTTAAACAACTGCCATCCGTGAACATTGGATTTGAGCACCGGAACACAAGTGAAAACCGAACTGGTAGCGTACCTAATTCGCATTTGGCCTAACTACGCAAACCCACCGTCTTTTTTTTCCATTTTTTTTTTTTCAAAGGAAAAGGCCCAGCACGAGTAACGGTGTCGTCATTCCGGGAAGCCGCAACCCGACCGGTGCGCGACCAGCGGATCATTCCGGCACTAAATATAGCGCCTGCAGCCCAGCTGCGTTCGATGCCGGGTCGTCTGCTCAAGCGGGTGACGTCACCGCGGCCGCCGGCTTCCCAAAACATCAATGACTTCCTTCTCCTTTCCCCTGTGTACGCCGCACGCGAGCGACGCCTTCGCGGACAGGTCCGCGCTGCTGTAGCGGTGGTGGCGCCGGCGGTAAATCAATAGCACACGCGCGCTACCCAGAGAACCACGCGTGCGTCTATATCGGCGTGTAATTGGATTTGAACGCTATAGTGGCTATAGCCGACCACGCCGAAACTGATGCTGTACCTGTGCTCTGCGTCTCTGCTGACCGTCGCGCTGTCTTGGGGGTCATGGCCTTGAACTTTGGGGTTATACTGTCGTAGTGCTTCGAACTCGGCTAGTTAATTTTTCATACGTTCATGCGTTTTCTTGCGCTTTTTGGAAAAAAAAAAACATGGTGAAGACGTAAATGTAGTGTAGTGTAGTGTAGTCTAGTGTAGTTTGGTTTGGTTTGGTTTATGGGGGTTTAACGTCCCAGAGCGACTCAGCCTATGAGGGGCGCCGATGTGAAGGGCTCCGGAAATGTCGACCACCTGGGGTTCTTTAACGTGCACTGACATCGCACAGTACACGGTCGTCTAGAATTTCACCTCCATCGAAATTCGACCGCCGCGGCCGGGATCGAACCCGCGTGTAGTGTAGTGCAGTGTAGTGCAGTGTAGTGCACTGTAGTGTATGTAGTGCAGTGTATGTAATGTAGTGTAGTGTAGTGCATTGCAGGTAGTGTGTTCACTGAGTTTTACTCTGAGGAACACTCTTACACAGGCATTTTAAAGGCATGTGTACGCTGTTAACTGCAGCGGTAGCCCAGCGCCTCTAGCATCCGCCTCGCATGCTGGAATCTATTCCCAATGCCGCCGGGTACTCGCTGGTGATACTTTAGGTGGTGATAGTGGTGGTGGTGGTGACTGGATTTGGGTGGCGTAAGGGCAGCTTTGGTCAAAGATCGCCTTGACACAAGGTATTTCTTTTTACAAAAGATGAGGTCACATACCCGTTTTTCAAGCATGTCACCCAAGTGAAGCCCAGCGCCAGGCCAGGGGAAAGCACGTACCCATTGTATCACCGGTGGGTACCCGGCGGCACCGAAGATCGAACCCTTCACTTCCCACATACGAGGCGGGGTGATACAATAGGTACAAGCTTTCCCCTGGCCTAGCGTTCGGTTCCTTTGGGATGAAATGCTTGGAAAAAATGTGTCTTCGACCCTCAAGTCGTGCACACAGAACACGTTAACTTTGGCGCTCTTTAAACAAGGCGCCCCAGCCCCATTAAAATCGTCATTATGCGCGATTTTTACAAAAGCAAGCAGGAACCAATGGTTACATCTGCTTACAAATTACTGCCAGTGCAATAACTTAGTATAACAAAAAAAAAAACTCCAAATCACTCTAAGTTCCCCTGTCTTTCAGCCATGTAATTCTAGAACAAAATCGCTATCAGATAATTATAGTTAACGTCTACTTAAGCTCAGCTGTATATAACTGCAAGAGAATGCTATGAAGCGTTATATCTTTTAGTTACACAAAAAAAAAACTGGTCATGGTGCGGGGTTCAAACCCGGGACCACCGTCTCTCAGCTGTAGTCGCTCTACCAGACTACCCAGCCATGCAGGTAGGGCGGCATAAGGCAAGGCGAGGCCGAATGCGTTTTCGATTCGAATCGTTTAGTGAAATACCCAAGATGTGAGTGAAGGTCAAACGAGAGATCGATCACAATCGACAGGCACTGTTAGGAAACACATGAAAGAGAATGCTTTATTAGCGTATAAAAAATTACGCTTCAACTGTCAATTTTAACCATGCATTTTTATTGTTTTTTTTCCTAAGTATAGGTTGCGTGTGTAGGAGCATGTTCTCTTTAGGGCCTTTTCAAATTCGATGCAGAACTAGAAATGAATTCCAATTTGAGACGTGTGAAGTAAGTGAAGTGAAATATTTGGCGTCTGTACAACTACACTTACTAACTGTGGGCAGTTGGGCACTTGAATGCCAAAACACTCGCGTTGAAGACAGCCTTCAACCATCGATTTATAGTTACAGTTCTTGTATCGCCAAAAACTCTTTCATCGAGAGTCTGCCGTACCAAGCATCCTCCTCATAGTACTGACCTGTAATTTATTCAATTTACTGCCTGTTTTACCTTCGCTTTCCCAGTCTTACTTAAGTCGCTGTTTGCACTTTTAAGCCGGTAATATCGGCTCATGTTGGGAAGTAGAAAACTCAGTTTTAAACCATACTGGCGCGCTTGCCTCGTACGGCGCGTCACAAAATTCAATAATAATAATAATAATAATAATAATAATAATAATAATAATAATAATAATAATAATAATAATAATAATAATAATAATAATAATAATAATAATAATAATGATAATAATTGTTTTTTGGGGGAAAGGAAATGGCGCAGTATCTGTCTCACATATCTTGGCGGACGCCTGAACCGCGCCGTAAGGGAAGGGATAAAGGAGCGAGTGAAAGAAGAAAGGAAGAAAGAGGTGCCGTATAGTGGAGGGCTCCGGAATAATTTCGACCACCTGGGGATCTTTAACGTGCACTGACATCGCACAGCACACGGGTGCCTTAGCGTTTTGCCTCCATAAAAACGCGGCCGCCGCGGTCGGGTTCAAACCCAGGTACTCCGGATCAGTAGCCGAGCGCCCTGACCACTGAGGTGGGCCACCGCTGCGGGTTCACAATATTCACTACAGCTTCGCTTTCGTTATAGCCCTTACTTCGCTGTAGCCGTTAAGCCTTCGGCAACCAAGCAGCATTGCAGGCGATTACTAGAGTTCCCTCCGCTTACGAGTCCTCTGATATCGCTCAAATAAACCACCTGCAACACATTTGCGTTGAAGGCTGCAGTTTGCATGCATTTGCCATCAGAATCTGGCAATCCCAGTGCATGACCCTGAAGACATCTCCGGTTATATTGAAAGTTGAATATTTCTCCCACTGTGCTAAATAAATGATTTTAAAGAATTTTACTCTCAGGCGTAAAAACAGCAGCGGAGAAAACAAGCAGAGGATTCGGGTGTAAGATAGCCACACACAAAGGGAAGAGGGTGGATTTTTTTTTTTTGAAGCGAAAAGCCTCATAACGCTAGTCAACACCGCGCTTCGCGCGAGCCGGCGTATGTCGGAGCACGAGTGACGTCACGCAGGGCGGAGGTGGCCGCCGACGACTTCGTCGCCTGTTTCTCTCTCTCATTCCCTAGTCACTACTGCGCATGCGCCACTAGTAGCACCGAGCCACAGGTGTTCCGCAGCTTCGCAGCGCCACGCCTATCCTCAAAATCCAACTTTCAATTTTCAGTTTGCCCCGCCGCGGTGGCTCAGTGGTTAGGGCGCTCGACTACTGATCCGGAGTTCCCGGGTTCGAACCCGACCGCGGCGGCTGCGTTTTTATGGAGGAAAAACGCTAAGGCGCCCGTGTGCTGTGCGATGTCAGTGCACGTTAAAGATCCCCAGGTGGTCGAAATTATTCCGGAGCCCTCCACTACGGTACCTATTCTTCCTTTCTTCTTTCACTCCCTCCTTTATCCCTTCCCTTACGGCGCGGTTCAGGTGTCCAACGATATATGAGACAGATACTGCGCCATTTCCTTTCCCCAAAAACCAATTATTATTATTAATAATTTTCAGTTTTCAATAGTTTGTACATATTACTTCTCCCCCTATCCTCTCTTCCTGTCCCCTCACCTCTTTCATTTAATTTCTCCATTCTGCCTGCTATCCTTTATTTCCGCTGCCCCAGCTCAGGTGCTTCAGTATCGATGGCAGATGCCGGGGCTAGCAAAAACCTTTTCCTTCCTTTTTACTATTATTTTAATAAATAACCACTACCACCACCACCTTTGTTATTTCCCTTCCTCCTTTATTCCTTTCTTAAGGCGCGGTTCGGGTGTCCACCGAGATATGTGAGACGGTTACTGTGCCATTTCCTTTCCTCAAGAACCAAACAAAGCAAGTGAGCCGACGGCGTTTATAGAGTTCATTGGCGTTGACAACTTTGCAAGGACCGTTCATTTTCACGAAAGGAAAGATGCACAACCGGCTCCGTGGGTGAGTGGAGACCTCAATCTTGCTTTCGCTCTGTATATCCTGTATCAGCTGCGCTAATGCACATTATTTTTTTCAATATTTACGAAGGACCATTGTTGTAAGCAGGAACTTTGCGGCTGCATACGACTGGATACCAAAGCGCCGACGCGAACGCGCCTTGGAATTTAAGTGCATGTCCGGCAGTTCGCGAAATCTAGTCAGCACAGCCAGAGGCTACGAGGCAACGCTGTCGCTGAAAATTCTGCTCTAGGAAGGCGCCTCCCATTCGGCATCACTGCACTAATTTAAGGCAAGAATAAAGGTTGACTTACGAAAGAAATTCAGATGGTGAAGGCTCGCGGATTTCTGACCCTGCGGCGCACAAAAGCAGCAATGATACCTGCGCGAGCACCGGTTCACCACTGAGCCACCGCATGACGTCACTCATCCCAAAGTCATCACTGAGCATGCCCACCACCCCCACGTGACGCCCGTTCTACAAAATGCGCGTTTCACTTTCTCCCCTATTTTACCCTCCCTCGTCCACCCCTTCCCTCACGGCAGGTGTCCACCCGGTGAGAGGAAATTACTGCGCCTTTCCTTTCTTCGTAATATGCTTCATCCTTCTCCTCTACGGAATGCCTGTTTCCCGGAACACATGGACAAAACTCTCATTGGCTGACATGCGGACGCAGGTACCTTGGTTCCCTCTCGCGAAATTTAACTAGACCATCATAGCCAAAAGAAAACGCGAATTTAATACACCTTTGGGTCGTGCACTCTGGCAGGTAATTTACTAAGGGCCTCTCTATTGACCGCTATGTTACCACCATCCATGGAGCACCTGCACACTATGTCGCACCCTTTAGACAATGGCTCACGTCATCACATAATAATGGAAGACTTTATATTATAATTTTAAATATTTAAATCACCTGGCACTGTGTTATTGTGGATGGCTATGGGCAAGTGTTCCCTCTAGCGGCATGTGAGACAGGAGATATAACGTTTCACTCTACAAACCTGCGACCAAACAAGTGCAACTTACCGAGCAATCGTCTGCTTGCCAGATCACAAAGTGAAACAGTTAAGTCAGTAAAAAGGAAAGGTTTGCTTAACGCAACTTGCGTGCGTTTTGTATTGCGCAGATCGTAAGTGTGGAAACAAAAATTTACCAACCCAACATTACCAAGATTACATTATAAAAATGCGCCTCAAGTATGATGAGCGGCCCGGAAGTGCTTAATCCTGTAGAGGGTTTGGGAGGCCTACCGGACGCACACAGAAAATATCTATTAGAAGGCGTGTTTGCACATTGCGTCCAAGCAGGAGGACCGTAAAGACAAACACATCAACAAAAACCAACGCACCACAAAAGTGAAAACAAGTTTGCATGCAAGTCAAGAGAACTAACACAACTCTGAAAATGCGCAACTTATAGCCAAGCAGTGATCATTCAAATATTTTAAACGAATCTGCGCTCTTTAGTAAGGTTTCGTGTTGACGCCTACAGAAACTATGTAGCGTTCAAAGTACAAGCTTAATTAGAAATGTTTGACAGCCATCCGTAATATCTTTTGTATGACTTTGTTATTCACGTCCGATAATTTTATAACGACTAGTAGCCATTGAGTAATCTTTTTATTACTGTCGTTTATTTCCACGAATGTTGCTATTAATTTCTCCCATTGACCGTTGCTATTGAGCAACATCGTTTTTGTATTACTGTCTTTTGCTTCTATGATTGTTACCATTCATTTCTGATATTGATATGATTTTGCTATTAAATAACACATTTTCAATACTGTCTTTTAATTCAGTGATTGTTGCGGTTACTTTTCCGGCAAAATGCTTAAAAGCAGTTGCAATCATATAGTAATTACGGATGCTTTGTTTACATCATTATTCGCTTTTATTTTGTATGTGGCCACTCTTAAAAACGCAAAAAAATTGTTTAATTATTTAGTAAATAAATAAATAAATAGCAGTCTGAAGATTTTTAAAGACTACATCACAGCGTTATCACTACAGCCACTCGCTACTCACCTGTCACTCGGAGCCGCTGCATTCTGGTCGTCGTCGCTGGTAAGCAGCCGGAGCGTCGAGCGTCTCATGACGCCGAAGTCGCCGGCTCCGGCTTCCCAACGTCGAACGGGCGCGCTCACGTCGGCGCCGTCTTTTATAGAGGGTCGAGTGCCGAGCGCTCTCCTGCGACGAGGTACGGGATCGACTTCTCTTCCACCACCTGACGACAGGCGCGTCAGGCCTAGCGACGACTACGGCCGGCGGCAACCGTTGGCGCCGCCGAACCCGACCCGAACGCAGCGTTGGCGGCGCAAAGCGGCACCCGACCCGAGCGGCGAACGCGAGCTGGCTGCGCGGCCTACTTCCGCCGACGGCGCCGGAGCGCTGCCGCAAAGCCCACTTGCCGGAGGACGCCGTCCGCGCCGGACGCCATCTTGCCGCCGACGAGAAGGATGAAAAAGAGAGAAAGAGAGATGAATAGAGAGATGCAGTCAACGGGGGAGGGGAAGAATCGCGTTGCTAGAGGAGAATGAATTGGGAGGAGAGATAGCTGGTGTGCATGGAGCGACGCTGTCGGTCGAGGGAGGGAAGCACGGCTGGATTTCTTGACTCCACTGCCGTGAGCAGACAGCAATCGAAAAGGGAAGGCGAATCAGGTGTTCTTGGAAAAGAGTTTTGATTTGTTGAATAATTCGGTAGGTGCGCTGACCTTCGCTACGCTTTTATCGCGGTCTGTTAATCGCGCACCAATATCAGAAGCTCCCCGCGAATAACCTCAAACACGAGTAGAGCTAAGTTCGTTCAAACTTTGATAGATGTCTCAAATTGTCGCGTCATAGTGCAGTTTCGGATAGCTAATTGAACTGCGAAGGACACCGTCTATAGTCGATTTCAAGCCTGAATGGCATAGCGTTTCTCAATATTATCTAGTGGGTAAGTTAGCGCTACCGTGCATGAAAGTTTCTTAATTATAGCACTTCATATACCGCCGGAATGACGGTAATACGAGGTTTCTTTCTTGGCTTGGCTGGTATTGGCCCGAAAACATGGATTCTGCCCCTGTATCGACAGCTGCGCTGCTCGGCGCCGCTCTGTTCTGCTGTGCGTGCATACGAAATTAAAAATTTTAACACTGTGCTTTTCACTTCAATAAATTTAGCACAAATGTTTGGTTGGAACGGGAACTTTCACAGCATTTCCTCGAGCTTGTCTCTAGTATATTCGAGTTGTTATGGCTAAATCAGCGTTTCATACCCAACATACAGCCGAGCCAAATACGAAACCTCATCTTCCCGGCATTGCTGCGCATCTGATTTCCCTCTAGGCATCCTTGAGGAACTATATGCCGGAACAAGGCAGGAAAAAGGTGGGGTGTTAGGTTGGTGCATAGTACATACATTAGGGACTCTGGAACAGGGGGGGGAGCAAAATTTCTCTATACCCCCCCCCCCCCCCCCCCCAGTCTCTAAATGACTGCACTCAGATCAAACTTCTGGAAAACTCTTCTATTATGGATTGTTATTGGTGTAAACCATATTGTGGTTGAGATAGTTTGCTTCATATAGTCTTAAAGGCTTTCGTTTAAGCAACCTAAACCAATTATGCCCCGACAGCGGTCATTGATTGACTGGCCCCTGTTCATGGGCATGATTAGCAGAATTGAAACATGACTGTGCGCAAAGTTTTTAATTCATTCGATCACTTCTATTAGCGTATGCATGTTTATACTGTCCGTACCAATATATGTTTTATAGTCAGTATACTAGCAGACCTTTGAGCAGTACAAAATAAAAAATGTTTTAAAAAATTCCTGACATACATGTTCCCTATCTTCGAAAAGTTGGCTGCAGTAGGCAGCCAAAATTCGAAGTGAGCTCCACTATAGTAAATAAGTAAATGGCTCTGACGTCGGCAGCGCCAGGCGCGCGCCACAGCTGCAAAGTGTGACCGCCTCTTTTGGTAATTTGGCAGATACTAACGCAGCAAATATTCCCTAAGGTAATGTCGCAGACGATTCCTCATGAACATACCTAGGCAAAGGTCAAAATGTCCCTATATGTCCCTAAGTGGACTCGCCGCGTCCCTACTGAGGGAACGTTAGAGCGAGGGCGCATGTTTTTCGATGCTGAACAATGCAAAAGGCTCGAAAAACAGCAAAGGTTGTCAAAATAAAACATTAAGTCATCTGCGAAACGATAAGTGTCGAATACGAATGACTCTACTTACCGACGTTGTTGAATAGAGGTTTAGGACAACACATACTTCTACAACTTGTGCTCAGAAGTTCAATTTTGGGCTTTGCGGGCACAATGCATCACTCACTGCAGCATGAAACGCCCAGAGCAGTTACCCATAGCAGTTCTACGTACAGTATGCAGAAAATCTAGTAAAACAAATGGTAGGGTTTCAGCGTAGTTGAACCGAGCAAGCGTGCGAAAGCATTTATTTAGCCTGGCTGGCTCACGGTTTTGCGTTGCTGGGTCGCCGGTACGTCTGGCGACGATATTAGACTCAGGTTTAGCTCTGATCGAGTTTAAGCTGATTTGATCTGTTCGCGCCGCAGGGGGTTCGAATCCCCTTCGCGGCAATACTTATTTATTCATTCATTCAAAGTCAAGCTCAACGCTTCAGCGATGGCCCGGCATTTGCAGTTTTGGTCGTGAAGTAGAGCTCTCTCTCTAAAATTTTTGCTTTGAGCAAAAACTGACCCTCGCAGACAATTAATACAACGGGTGCGTACTCTGTATCGGAAATTATTGTACTCAGTGCATACTCTCCAGTCCTGGGGCGGGTTCACAAACGACTCTTATAGCGGACTGCAAAAGGGGGAGGGGGGGGGGGGTGGCCCTCTTTGCATAACGCATTTCTTGGGCTTTCTTTCTAGAAAAAGAAAACTCAGGAGGACATCCCATTTTCTCGAAACATTCCTCACTAAGAGTTCGGAAGGGAGGGGAAGTGACGGTGAATAATAATAATAATTGGTTTTTGGGGAAAGGAAATGGCGCAGTATCTGTCTCATATATCGTTGGCCACCTGAACCGCACCGTAAGGGAAGGCATAAAGGAGGGAGTGAAAGAAGAAAGGAAGAAAGAGGTGCCGTAGTGGAGGGCTCCGGGATAATTTCGACCACCTGGGATCTTTAATGTGCACTGACATCGCACAGCACACGGGCGCCTTAGCGTTTTTCCTCCATAGAAACGCAGCCGCCGCGGTCGGTTTCGAACCCAGGAACTCCGGATCAGTAGCCGGGCGCCCTAACCACTGAGCCACCGCGGCGGGTGCAGTGACGATGGCTGATCGCGTTTTTAATCGAGAAATCAGTCCTTGCTTTAGACTCCTCATGCTCCTACTGTGTCGCAGTCTACTTCCGTTTAGATAGCTTCCTACTATAGATATTGACATGTTTGTAGAAGAAGGAAAATAAAGGACCCGCAGGAAATCAAGCCTGCCCATCAAAGAAAAAAGCACTTGCGTGAGTGCATTAAAGAGAGCTCGTGCGGCGACCTACTCTGGAGAGATATGGCCAGCGCCGTAGATCACGCCGTCTCTAGCGACACTGGTCGCTTTCAATGGACAGGTAGCTGGTACTCATTGACGGTTATCAGTTAATCACCTTGACCACGAAAATAGGCGGTGGCTGGAGTTTTTTTGTTTTTGGCATGTCTGACCGGATGTTTGGCTTATAATAAAACTGAGAGAATGTGCGAAGCTGGCTTTCTGTTTTTTTTCTGTTTGTCTGTCTTCCTGATAATAATAAAAATAATAATAATAATAATAATAATTGGTTTTTGGGGAAAGGAAATGGCGCAGTATCTGTCTCATATATCGTTGGACACCTGAACCGCGACGTAATGGAAGGGATAAGGGAGGGAGTGAAAGAAGAAAGGAAGAATGAGGTGCCGTAGTGGAGGGCTCCGGAATAATTTCGACCGCCTGGGGATCTTTAACGTGCACTGACATCGCACAGCACACGGGCGCCTAAGCGTTATTCCTCCATAAAAACGCAGCCGCCGCGGTCTTCCCGACCCAAGAACACGTTTCATGTATGGTGTCTGCAGTGGACCGCGAATTATTGATGTGTATAATTCACAGACTACTCGACCTTTTCTAGACGTCTACTAGACCGTGCTTAAACGTATGAAACAGTTCAGTAAATCGTACACGGGAGCACAGCGATCAATCGCAAATGAGGAAACAATAAAAATGCGTAGCAGAAAAATCTAAGCCTTTCTTGCGCCGGAATACGGCGCAGAGGCTTCCGATGGCTCAAAATGTTCCTACCACTTCCTTGACACTGCGCAAAAGAATGAAGCATGAAAACAAAACAAAGAAGCCCGGTGCTTAAAAGCATAACGAACGGAAAGCGCCTGCATACGCGCCTATGTGAAGTGCCGACAAAGTAAAAAAAAAGTCGCTGCATCATCACAATCAGCCGAGTTATATCCCCTGCATAACTAAGACATCTCCGATATCTCCCCAATTAACCTTGTCCAGTGCCAGCTACGACCAACTCATCCTCGGAAACTTCCTATTCTCGCTAATATTAATAATAATTGGTTTTGGGGGAAATGAAATGGCGCAGTATCTGTCTCATATATCGTTGGACACCTGAGCAGCACCGTAAGGGAAGGGATAAAGGAGGGAGTGAAAGAAGAAAGGAAGAAGAGGTACCGTAGTGGAGGGCTCCGGAATAATTTCGACCACCTGGGGATCTTTAACGTGCACTGACATCACACAGCACACGGGCGCCTTAGCGTTTTTCCTCCATAAAAACGCAGCCGCCGCGGTCGGGTTCGAACCCGGGAACTCCGGATCAGTAGTCGACCGCCCTAACCACTGAGCCACCGCGGCGGGTATATTCTCGCTTGCCAAACCAGCTTTCTGCCGCCCCCTTGATAAGCTTCCCTTATATTGCAATCCACTCTGGCATTGTTGACTAAGTGTTGAGAGTTGCAGAAAGACATCTAGGTCGCGTGTATTGTTCCGCTCAACCAACACGCCTACTCGTGCTCACATTCATCCTTCGCTCCACTGATGATGAAAACGTCTACATGTTGCTAGATACTCTTCCGATTACAGACACAACGGCCATTTTAAGCAGCCGTTGGTTACCTTTCCTCCGCAATGCATGCCCTGCCCATGCAAATTTGGTCCGCTACATGAAGGGGACCGAAATCGCTGTATGTAATAGGAACAAATCGCCACGCTTGGCAACGTGGCCTAGAAGAGTTACCGTCGTGTGTTCAGAGCCCTGGCACCCCTTTTTTTTTCGATGTCCTTCTCTACGGTCCCGCAACCTGGCATGTTGGTGAAAGGAAAAAGTATCACCTAAATCGCCGAAGTTCTGCTGCGTGCACGAAACTCCAATCTTCCCAACCCTGCAGCCTATAGAGGAAAAGAAAGAAAAATTTCTCGAAGAAGTGACAGACGCAATCCACCCCTCGCCTTCACGCGTGCACTTGTTCTAAGATCAAGGCGAAAGCTATACGGGACCATAGATAACAAATTCTATAGTGAGGTGTCTCCTGATGTGTCATGTGGCTCGGGTCAACGTTGGCAACGCTGTCCTTGGACAGCGTGATGAGGGCCATTGAACCATTTAACGTACATCATTTAACCCTGAGACAGCTATCTCGTAGAGCTATTCCCATTTGGGAGTAATTATTCTTCAGCATCCGCCATACGGTTAGAAAGCAAAGTTACTGTACAGCTCTTTCAGAAGACACGCAGTTGAAAAAAAAGTTATCCAGGTCTGGGGTAGCTATTCTTATCAAGTACCACTGGTGAGCCGTTTGGCCGAACTGTAGGTGTGACTCACAATTTTGTGCTCAGATGTCCACCGCACTGTTTCTTGGTTAGATGCGCACCGATCGAGGAGGGGGGCGTCGCTGGCCCTGTCGTCGTGGCACAAAGGCGACGTCAGACGGCGGGATTTGGCGAGGGTAAGCGGTGCGGGTGAGTAGACGCCGGGCCGTCCGTTGTCCCCTAGCGCTGGGCAGCCCGAAGGGCCGGTAGCCCCTCGGCGACACCCCCACACGCGGCGTGCACCTGGCCTCCTCTTCTTCCTCAACCTTTCTTCCTCAGCAGTGCCGGCGACGCAAGTGGCCGTAGATACGGGGACGCCGGGGAATTTCAGCGGTAGGAATCGTTTGAACTCTAAATGAGACTTCAACGAGGTTAACGCAAGGAGAGTGGGACAGGGGAAAGAAAGGCTTAAAGTATGTGGGCCTTCTTCCTTTTTACCCAGCCGCTCGCTTGCGCCCCCTCCTGTGATGGACACTTATGTCAGAAGGTCTGTGCACGGCTTGTGATAAATAATAATAATAATAATAATAATAATAATAATAATAATAATAATAATAATAATAATAATAATTGGTTTTTGTGGAAAGGAATTGGCGCAGTATCTGTTTCATATATCGTTGGACACATGAACCGCACCGTAAGGGATGGATAAAGTAGGGAGTGAAAGAAGAAAGGAAGAGAGAGGTGCCGTAGTGGAGGTCTCAGGCTTGCGAGTGAGTGCAAAACTGCGCAGGAGAGGTGGCTTAGTGGTTAGAGCGCCCGGCTACTGATCCTGAGTACCCCCGGGTTCGAACCCGACCGCGGCGACCGCGTTCCGATGGAGGCGAAACGCTAAGCGCCCGTAAGCTGTGCGTTGTCAGTGCACGCTAAAAATCCCCAGGTGGTCGATATTACTCCGGAGCCCTCCATTACGGCACCTCTTTCTTCTCTTCTCTCAAACCCTCCTTTATCCCTTCCCTTTGACGCGGTTCAGGTTTCCGCCGATATGTGAGACAGATACAGCGCCATTTTCTTTCCCCAAAAACGAATTTAATTTTAATTTTAGCGTGATTCGTGTGTATGTGTGTGTGTATGTGTGTGCGTGCGTGTGTGTGTGTGTGTGTGTGTGTGCGTGCGCGCGTGCGTGTGTGTGTG
Organism: Amblyomma americanum; assembly: GCF_052857255.1. Lineage (NCBI taxonomy): Eukaryota > Metazoa > Arthropoda > Arachnida > Ixodida > Ixodidae > Amblyomma > Amblyomma americanum. The sequence goes on from NC_135504.1 coordinate 40,445,863, forward strand.
TGTGCGCGTGTGTGTGCGTGTGCGCGCGACAGACACTCGTGTTAGTTCGTGCGGGACCATGCGTTTTTTGTAAATTGTTTCTGAAAGACTGTCATTAAATGCATTTTCATTTCACGAACCGGGTTCTGGACCTGTTAAACAACTATGTATAACAGAGGGTACAGAAGCAAAATTTTGAGGGTGCCCGTTTTTTTTTTTTTGCCTTAGAAGTAATCATGAAAACGAGCTAAAAACGACAGTGCGCAGTGTTAATAATTGATTAGAAATGGTTTTGTACAGCCATGGAGTTTCAGTCTTGGTAGACGCCAGCGCTGAAGTGAACCTTGAGTTCATATGGTCGACCAGCCAACCTGGGCTCTCACAATTTGGTGACGGCGTCGCCTGCAAACACTGGCTGTTCCTATGAGCAACCACTGGGTTTAATGAGGTTACAATATTCGAGAAAAGTACACATTGACGTCATCCGATGTCGGTGCAAATGTCGAGCGGTTCCTCGAACAACATTCAAAATCATACGAAATTATGTTCTACTCGATGTCTGCGACTCAAACTTACTTGAAGACATTTCCTTGCGCTTATGAAACAAATCACATGTTTAGTTTACGTTTCAAATTTTGCATCTGTAGCTATTTAACACGACAATGGTTATTTTCTTTGCGCTAACCCGTTCTCTCTGCGATAACCATGTTGGAATATGAATCCACTAGCCCATTTACGTGCCTTGGTGATCGAATGAGAAGCGCTGAAACCGGCCAATAGTAAACGCAGACCAAAAAGATAATCTTACTTTCACAGGCGTGACTCCTTGACCTTATCGTTCATGTCCCTGATTGTTGTTGTTGTGGCCTTAGGGACATGGCACATACCCGCGGCGGGAGATTGGCCAGAGTTCAGTGAGGAGAGCCTGAAGAAGGTGGACTGGTGCCGAGGTAATGGTCGTGCCTTGGGCGAAATAGCAGAAAAATTAAAGTGTAAAGAAAAAACTAAATAACGGGAGAGAATACCAGAGAATTGAATACCTGAAAATTCCTCAAAGATCTTTTAAATGCGGTAATTTTGGATACAATTAGCAAGGAAATCAGCCGGTATCTGTTATGTAATTGTGGAGGTGATCTCAAACTTTATGCTTTCCTGATAATGCGACTATCATTTACCTTCGATTTCCATCGTCTTTGCCTTCTTGCTCAGCGGTACAGGGAGCATAAGTTAGTGTAATGGTAGTTGAAAAGTTTACTATAGTTCGCCACCGTTCCCAGCACGTCCTTGATAAGACGTCTAAGTTTAGACTCGAGGAACCTCCTTCTTCCATTCCATTTGTGCAGACGTGGTGGCTGTACAGGGCACACTTACATCGATGGCCGCCTTACCATGCCTTCAATGGCCCGCATTGTCATCCTTACCGACGCTCTTCAGCCGATACATCTCGCGTTATCCGCAGCCCCGTGATGTGCCGGAATATTCATCTTCTAGCAGTTCTCATCCCTCAGCTGAAACGTACAGAACGCGTCCCACGTGACCTCCAGAGTTCGCAAAGCAAAGCAGCTTCTGCGACATGTCTGGAAACCCCCACCTCTTTACCGGCTCTACTGTTCTGACTGGATGTCGCCGCCCTCCTTCGAGGAACAAACACTTCCGGCGCCGAATACATGCTCTAGTTCCTCCATGTGCGGTAGCTCTCCCCCGCGGTCAAACTCTTACTGAAGAGGTTGCGCTTCAAATAATAATTGGTTTTTGGGGAAAGGAAATGGCGCAGTAACTGTCTCACATATCTCGGCGGACACCTGAACCGCGCCGTAAGGGAAGGGATAAAGGAATGAGTGAAAGAAGAAAGGAAGAATTAGAGGTGTCGTAGTGGAAAGCTCCGCAATAATTTTGACCACCTGGGGATCTTTAACGTGCACTGACATCGCACAGCATACGGGCGTCCTAGCGTTTTGCCTCCATAAAAACGCAGCCGCCGCGGTCGGGTTCGAAACCCGGAACTCCGGATCAGTAGCCGAGCGCCCTAACCACTGAGCCACCGCGGCGGGTTAGGTTGCGCTTCGAAGGATCCGGGGGTCGGGGATGCCCCCACTCCGGTCGTCACTCGTAACTGGCTTCACTCCCTAGACTTTTTCTCCAGCTGCAGAATGTGCAGCATGCCTATATCCCAGGAAATCCAAGCCGACATTCACCATCTCCTGTGGGTGTACGCAACTTTGAAATAAGCGCGAGTGCGACACCTGAGCGCAGAGAGTCTTTCGGCGGACTGTTCTGCATCCTGTACGATGCTTGGACGCAGCGACCGCATCATCGGTCATTGCTTCAGTCAATTCGATCAGCTGACATATTTTGATGTACATAACCACCTCTTGTTGTATCGTTCATAATTATTTGCTTTTCATACCGTGAGGCAATAAACTCCACTGAAAACACTTTATTAGTCACAACGCAATAGGCCAGGGAGGTGGGGATTTCAAGGTGAGAGCACGTTATCCGAAATGCTCAACTCTAGTGGCGTATTAAGAAGTTCGGAAGTTAGCAGCCGGCGCCGACGAATCTGTCAGCCAGTCGTCAAGGGAGGAATAGGTACGACAGAGGTGGGAGATGCTGCAGGAGGTGAGAAGGGTTGCCAAGTGCCAGAGGAACGGGGTGGTGTCAGGGAATCCACTGCAATGAGAAAGGCTGCCGCTGTGACAGGATAAAGATAATGAAAGGAATGTGATCGGGCCTGTCGCCCGGCACAATAAATAGAAGGTTGTTTGAGGATAAAACATGCGCAGTAATTGTCTCACTAGACTGTTACGCTCTTAACGGGATTTTCAAGCGGAGCTACTAATTGTTTCGATTTTATACCAGGCGGTTCAGGGAAGCCCACCACAAATTTTTTGGAGGCACGGTAAAATCAGCGCTGGTCGACTTCAGAAAACAGGCAAATCATGTTAGCTAGCAAAGTGATTAACTAAATTCTGATAGTTAACTTCCTACCGATTTTAACCCATTCAGCCAATGGCGTCCACCCATTCTTCCCCTTTCAGATTGTGGCCGCGGCGGTCCAATATCGACGGAGGTGAAATACAGGCCCGTGCACTGTGCGGTGTCAGTGCACGTTAAAGAACCCCAGGTGGTCGAAATTTCCGGAGCCCTTCACTGCGGCGTCCCTCATAGCGTGAGTTGTTTTGGGACGTTAAACCACCATAAGCCATTCTCCCCTTGACAGATCCCATTTGACCTGCTAGCTTGAAATCGCAGAGGCCCAGGAAAGAGTGATAGCCACTGCTTAATGGGGTTAACCGCGGCGTCACGAAAATCGATCGACGCCATTGGCTGGATGGCCACCTTTGAGCAGTACCTACCAGTTCGTTCTTGAGTTGACCTCTTTCAACGTCCACATAGAGCGCCTAACTTATGGCTCTCCCAAACTTTGCGATCGAAACTGGCGTGATCAGATGATAATAACCTCATCCCCTTTGGAAATTTCGTATGACGAAAGGGAAAGTGCAGCAAATGCCTTACTCTCGGCGCGGACCGTCCCGAGTTTTGTTTCATTTCAGGAAAGGAAATGGTGCAGTCTCTCACTCCTCAGCTGACACCTCAATCGCGCCGAGGGAAGAGATAAAGAAGAAAGAAAGAGGCACTGTGGTGGAGGGCTCGTGAATAATTTCGACCGCCAGGGGATCTTTAACGGGCTCCGACATCGCGCAGCACACGGGCACATTTTAACGCTCGTGTGGTGGTGGTGGTAGTGGTTTTATTAAAAATAATAGTAAAAAGGAAGGAAAAGATTTTTGCTAGCCCCGGCATCTGCCATCGATACTGAAGCACCCGAGCTGGGGCAGCGGAAATAAAGGATAGCAGGCAGAATGGAGAAATGAAATGAAAGAGGTGAGGGGACAGGAAGAGAGGATAGGGGGGGAGAGGTAATATACGTAAAATATTTACAGAATAAGAAATGTGTACAGGTAGTGCGCGTGATTAGTTCATTTTAGAGGAATTAAATCACACACACGCACAGCACTGTGATGGTTACAACTGGAGTGGGGCGTCCAGTTATTAATCGTTCAAGGTAGAACTCGCGGAGCGTTCGGTCACTGCGTGTAACTACCTGACGGAGAACAGACGGGACGTCAAGCCCGTGTGTTCGAGGAATGCACAGAGGCTCACCAAAGTTCGCTCACGAGTGCGCGGACTGCCGTTGTCGGCATCGGCGGCGTTGGCCGTGAGCGAAAAATGGCGCATCTCGGTGGAAACCTGAACCACGCCGTAAGGGAAGATATTTTCCTTCCCTTACGGCGCGATACTGGTGTCCAGCGAGAATTGTGAGACAGGCGTCATTTCCTTTCCTTAAAACCACTTTTCATTTCCTTTTCCTTCCTTTAAGGCCCGGTTCGGGTGTCCACCGAGATATGTGTGACAGGCGTCCTTACCTTAAATTGTCCAACGGGCCACGAGTAGCGCCGAACGGGCGATGGCGTTCCGTGCACCCCTTGGCAACCCTGCAACTCGCTGTCGCGTCTCACTCTTAAAAACGGAAGCGTCCTCAAAATTTTTGCGTTTCGCGCCCGCCGCGGTGGCTCAGTGGATAGGGCGCTCGAAAGGACCTGCAACGAATGAAGCTCATCAATAGCGTATTCCAATTCCGCTGCAGTATTCCATTTCCGCGGTTTTCCATGCAGCATTTTTAAGTCGATATGCTCTCTCACAGTCATCATTCCACCACAGGGAGGGATGCTTGTTTTTGACCGTAGACGTCTCCGTGAACACACAACGCTCAGATGCCCCTAACACGGTACAGAGAACTTGGTTAGCGCGGTCCAAGTTATCAAGAAGATTGCACAAGTTTTTTGAAAAGTGTGTGGTTTACGGATTTTTGTGGAGGAGCAGTCGCCCTTAGGGGAGAAGCTGCTATTGTGAAAGATATCGGAAGATGGTCACTGGAAGTACCACATTCCACTGTAGACCACGAACAAACCTGCACCCCGTTCACAGCCAATGTTAAGTCAATGACAGACCGAGAGTCGGAACGCAAGAAAGTAACTCCTGGACTTTTACAGCAACGCACGTTCCTTGCCGACATCCATGACCAAAGAAGCTGCCCACATGCACCAGTATGAAAACCCCAAATTTCGTGATGGGAATTGAAGTCACCAGCAATCACCATTCTATTGTTAGACCACAAAAGAACATTTAAATTATTTGTGCTGTGGACACCGGAAGGAAAGTAAACTTAAGCAACGGCAAGGGGAGCATACTGTGGAATTGCGATATAAACAGCCAACAGTTCGCCGTCAGGTCTTTGAATTTGGTGTGACATATGCGCCCGATGAAAAAATTGAGAAGAAATTAATGTTAACAAGCCACCACCCCGGCCACAATTGCGATCTGCTCGGAATACCCGAAAATTTTTGAGAGAGAATGACCTAATAGAAGTAAGCCAAGTTTCTTGAAGTAAAATTATGTTTGGGTCAAATTGGGAGACAAGGTTCTGTAAATTGTGAAAAGAAGATACGACTAAACGGCAGTTCCACTGTAGTACTTTTAACCCCGCTATTGTTACTGTAAAATCAGAGAGGCTGTGACAGCCTCCTTTGACACATCAGTTTTATGTGGAATACTGGAGGAACCTTTCTTGGTTTTGTTGCTTGGGAGGGCAGACTTCGATGGAGAGGCAGCAGCTCAACGCTTCTGGGAAGGATTCCCCATCTCGACGTCCGTAGTGCAAACGAAAGAAAGGTTGGTATGCCAGGGGAGAGACACCGGAGAGGCTATGGGAAGGACTAGTTGATAGAACAGGAAGGCCAACAGTTGAATGAGCAACCTGACTTGAAATGACCTGGAATAGAGCTTCACTGAATGTAGTCAGCATACAGTCCACAACACTTGCAAGCGCCTTCTCGACAGCTGACACCACAGACAGAGGCAACCCCTCTGCCTCAGAACCAGATCACCTTATAAGACCCGCATAAGATTGCTTCTTCCGGTCTAATTGTGCATAAGCATCAGCTCTAAAGCACCTTCTCTGCTGAATGATGTCCAGAACATTCTGCTCATCTGAACGTTTGGGACAGCCAGCATCATCAGCCGGGTGAATGCCGCCACAGAGACTGCAAATGGGACCCTTAGATGTGGAGAGGTCTGCGGAATGATTTTCCCCGCATGGTCGGTAACGCGTCGCAGATTTGCAAGCTTTGCTGCTATGACCGAAGCGCCAGCAATTCCTGCATTGCAACGGACGAGGATGTAGCGGGTCGACTCGGTACACTATGGGCCAAACCTTAAGCTCAGACGGGCATGATGACCCTGCAAATGTTGCAGTCACGGACTCTGTCGGCACACGTGAGCCATTAGCATCTCTGGTGCAGCGGTAAACAGATAACACGCCAACACCGGCGTCCTGAAAGTCGTTAAGTAGTTCCTGAGGAAAGGCCGATGGGTCCACGCCGCGGATGATCCCTTTTGAACATGCGAGTTGCTCTGGAATAAAAATACTTTACTGGAAATCATGCTTAGGATGTGCAGCGCACCAACTCCGACACGCACTGCACATCCGAGGATCGGCACAAAATGCCCCTACCGCCTAAAATTTCCAGGTGGTGGCTGGTAACAGCCTTCAGCTGCTTCTGGATCATTTTAGGATTTTTGAATTTTAGGGCCCCGTCTCCAACGGGTACAAGCGCCACTGGGATGTCACTGACGCCATCTCGACCAAAAGAATGTAACGGCAAACTTTAGGCCGGCAGGCTGGCGAACCAGGGAGACGGAACCCCACCAGGGAAGCTAAATACATTGCACTAGGCCTAAGGATAGATTGACCCTAACTATCGGTACAGATATAAAAAGCACCTGGCCAAAACCCCAGCACGTGGAACGGCCTCACCGAAGAAGGAAGAAGGGAGAACTTTCACAGTGATATCTCCAGGCGCTTGTCCAGGAATACCGAAGCCGAGGTGTCTTCGCTGCGCTCGTTTATTATTATTATTATTATTATTTTTTTTTTATTATTATTATTAGCCTATCAAAAGATGGCACATACCCACACTGAGGGATCGGCCAAGAATCGGATGGCTATTCACCTGAACGCAGTTAACAAAAAGGAAAAGCACGTGGGAGCATAACACCGGTGAATTTTTCGTCATGAACAGAAAAGGGATGAGTGTTTTGATTTCAAAATTATAAGAATAATAATAAAGAGAGGGATTAAATAATAATGATTAAGTCAATCTGTAATAATTGACAGAAAAGAAAAATTTTGGAACACTTAGCAAGGCATTAGGTGAGATTCTATCAGGAAATTTAGAACAGCGGTGCAAACAGATCTGTGGCTGAACCCAAATGTGGTGGCGCCAAATGATAGCAAGAGCGGGCTGCTCAAACTAAGGCCAAGATGCTGCAAGGGCTCCTCCAGCAACCTTTTTCTCAGAGAGTTGAATCGGCGACAATACAGCCAAAAATGTTCTATAGATTCAGGCTCACGGCAAAATGCACAAAGGGGAGAGAGCGCCAAACCCGACTTGTGTAAATAGAAATTTAGAGGGGGGATGCTGCAGCGCAGCCTCGTCAGTGATACTTCAAGCTGCCGAGAGCAACAAATTTTCCTGTTCCAATAATATTTAAGGTGCTCATGATCCGCCGATGTTAAAAGTGTTGTGTCTTGCGTGCTTAAAAACGCACGTCGCCGAAATCTAGATGCTGTAATATAGGCTGTAGCCGGGATGATTGGCAACACGGGGCCGCTGAGGGAAGCCTTTGCGAGATTGTCAGCAAATTCATTTACTGTCACACTGCTGTGACCGGGAACCCATACTAAATGAACTAGGCTCAAATGCGGAGGAAGTAGGGATAAGAAAGTTCGTCAACATGTGCAGCGAGGGACGAACACAAAGATAAAGAATCAGTAATTACTGCAACTGCTGTAATAGAGGGGTCTATCTTGCGTAGTGCAAGTACAACTGCTAGAAACTCTGCTTGAAAAATATGGGTGAAATCTGGAAGGCGCAGAGAAAAGGACCAGTCTAAATGCGAGCAAAATATTCCCACACCTGCTTTTTCATTGCATTGCGATGCGTCAGTGGCTATTGCTATATCTGTAGGTAGGGTCCTCAGATGATCTTCTAGAAGACCATTTAGAATACTCGGTGGCAAAAGTTTTGCATTTTTTGGGAATATGTCGTCGAAAACAATGTGGATAGCGGGCCCATTGCGAAGCGCAGGAAGGATATCATAAATGTTTACATCTAAAGGCTGAAGTAATCTTTGCACAAACACTACCTGAGGGGAATTGAAACGAGACCAGGGGACACCAAAAAAGGAGGTCGGCTGAGAACAGAAAATTCTTTGGGAACGGTGGAAATGGGATTCATAGATCCTGAGGTAAGTTTGCACAGTTAAAAATTGAAGTCGTGATAAGAGAGACGGAATGCGGGCTTCAAGGTACAGCACATTGATAGCCACAAATTTTGGAAGGCCGAGGCACATGCGAAGTGCTTACCGCTCTAAAAGGACGAGAGGGCGAAGTTTATATGTAGCCGAGCCTGAAAACAACACTGATACAAATTCTAAAATTGGCCTGACATACATTATGTAGATCATTAATAGCGCATCTCTGCGCATGCCGTACCGGTGATGACATAATCTCCGTAACATGCCCACGGCACGAGCCCCTTTCGCCGCGACATGGTCAATGTGAGGTCGCCAGGTGAGTTTGTTGTCATAAATGACCCCTAGGTATCTTAGGGATTGAACCTGCGGTATTATTTTTAACTGGCAAGTGAGAGAGACCACTACAGGAGTGAATAGAGGGAAAGCAAGAGTGGCGCACTTGCCAACATTTAACTTCAGGTGTAATGCGCTCAACCAGTGCTCAAGTGTATCCAAATATGACTGCAACAGACCATACAGGAATGTATATCCGGCGCAGCAGCAAAAAACGCATTGTCGTCCGCATAGACGTAAGTGCGTACATGGCGGTGGAGAGGAATTGAGCTCAACAGAATATTAAAGAGCACAGGAGAAAGAACAGCTCCTTGCGGTACACCTCGCGTTTGTCTGTACCTCTGTCCAGGCGTCGACCTAAGCACGAGACTGAACGAGCAAGGGCAGCAGCCTACGCCAGTGGTCTGCTTCTGCTTCTTCTACCTCTTAAAACATGGCACATACTCACATGGGTGGATTGGCTAAGGTGTAGTGGCATAAACAAGGAAGCCCCGGAACAGGGACACCAGCCTCCTCTTCCTCACACTCTATGATGATGATGATGATGGCCTCTGGATGAATGGCACGCACCCACGATGGGGGATTGGCCAGGGTACATTGTTGATACAAACGCACACGTGGGTAAGGAATGGAGTAATTTGGTAATTTTGTGAAGAAGACGCAAATTTGGAGAAAAAGGTGAAAAAAAGGAAATGTAAAAGCCGAGAATTCACATTTTAGCATAAGAATCGACCTGATGTAATTATATACCCGTGAATAAAATCGCACACAGGTTTCAATGCATATCCCTTGGCGCTTGCCCAAAGAAGAGTAGGATCGGAATAGATAGAGGGAGCCCCAGTCGAGCGAGGGGGATCTCCAAGTATGTTCTACGGAGAGAAGCGAGCCGCCGGCAAAAGAGGAAAAAATTGATCTATTGACTCTATTTCGCCACAAGACTCACAAAAGTTGGTCAGCGATAACCCTGATCGGCATAAATGGAGATTTAGTCGCTATATTTTCACCATCACCGCGGCGGGTACCGTACGAGAAGGCCAGACGTGTCTATGACGCCGACAATCCCACGTGGCGCTCGTCTTGTTAAGCACGAGACTCGTGCTATATCGTTCCACACGTGTTCCACGAGACTACGGAGGGCTGTTCAGCAGAACAGTGCCTTCGTTAGCCACGACCTTGCAGCGGAATTTTCCCACAGACCAGCTTCAAATCTCTGCGTCGTCGACATCGGTCTCCAAGCCAGTTTCCATATCTCAAGGTGAGTCTTACTGATGCATTCGCACTCCCTCTTCCTTTTAATCTTGAACTGAAGGCAACTCGATAGCGTGTAATAAATACTCTGAAGGTACACGCATTTGGACTGCGCCTGTTACCGGACCGCAAAGTTTACTGATGCAGCTTTGGAGTTTCGCTCCGAAGAACGTTACCGCATCCGTCCTCTCGTCTCAGACCTTTCTGCGCAGAAAAAAAATTCACTAAAAAAGAACACAAGGCTTAATGACGGAGACGTCTGTGTCTTGTCTTAGCTCGTGAACGTCCAGATGCAGTGGGTCCGTGATTAATTTATTTGTATTTAATTTCCTAGCCTTTTCTAGCTTATCAAAATGAAAATTGTTTTGGGGGGAAGGAAATGGCGCAGTCTCTCATATCGGCGGACACCTGAACCACGCCGTAAGGAAAGGAATAAATGAAGGAATGAAAGAAGAAAGGAAGAAAGAGGTGCCGTAGTGGAGGGCTACGGAATAATTTCGACCACCTGGGATCTTTTAACGTGCACTGACATCGCACAGCACACAGGAGCCTTAGCGTTTTTCCTCCATAAAAACGCAGCCGCCGCGGTCGGGTTCGAACCCGGGAACTCCGGATCAGTAGCCGAGCGCCCCAACCACTGAGCCACCACGGCGGGTCCTCTCGCTATACCTTCGCCGTCTTTGAGGTGGAAGCTCACGATCATGTACCACCCGAGGCATGAGTAGGTGGCTTCCTGGCCGTACGGGGCTGGGAACTACAGGCTCCCAGCTATTGTGGCGAGCGTTCCTTGCCACAGGGGGTTTATCTATTGCTAAAGCCGTCGTGGTCGCTTCAGCGGACGCGGTTGTTGCAACGCCTGGTCTCTTTCCGCTCACATCTCTTTCAACTCTGTCCCCACGTGGCAGTCAGTGACTGTGGCTCAGCCCGAGCCAGTGGACAGGCCTGAGTACTTTCCTTTGCATCCTTCCATTAGTCGCAATAACAACAGCATGTATAGTACCACCCCTTAGCCGCTGCGGTGGCTCAGTGGTTATGGCACTTGGCTACTGACCCGAAAGACGCGGGTTCGATCCCGGCCGCAGCGGTCGAATTTCGATGGAGGCGAAATTCTAGAGGCCCGTGTACTGTGAGATGTCAGTGCACGTTAAAGAACCCCAGGTGGTGGAAATTTCCGGAGCCCTTCACTAGGGCGTCCCTCATAGCCTGAGTCGCCTTTGTAAACCCCTATAAACGATACTGCCCCTTCACGCACCATTCGCTTCGCGCAACCTTTGTTGTCATTGATTGGCAGTTGTTGTGGCGGAAAAGCTGCCATTGAAAAGCTAAGCATTGTTCAGGTTGTCAATAATTTTCATCCACTCATCGGAAAAACCGAAGTTGTTGACCGCCCTTGAGGGTAGCTGTCAATGAAGCTTCTTGAGGTGTCATTGATTCATAAGCTGGAAAGCTAAAGGCGCGTCAGTGACACTTGGGTTGTTTCGCTACAGAAAGAATTGTGTGTTGTTAAATGATGACCTCTTCAGTGTTGGTGTTTGAAGATGGAGGATATGCTTCCTTATTTTTTTTTACATGCTCAGTTGATCCAATTTTAACCCTCAAATGATCTATGTTCAATTTGCCTTGACATCTAGCTTCATCCTCAAATTAGTGGATAGCTGGGGTGCGCGCGTTTGATCCATCGAGCATTCGGGTTCGAATCGACCGCGGCGGCCTTTGTTTCGATGGGGGCGAAACGCTAAGGCGCCCTTGTGCTGTGCGATGTCAGTGCACGTTAGAGACCCACAGGTGGGCGAAATTATTCCGGAGCCCTCCACTACGGCACCTCTTCCTTTCTTCTTTCACTCCCTCCTTTATCCCTTCCCTCACGGCGCGGTTCACGTGTCAGCCGATATGTGAGACAGATACTGCGCCATTTCCTTTCCCCAAATACCAATTTTCAATTTTCAATTCATCGAGCACGTCATATCGCTTCCAATTCTTTCAGTTGCAAGTTAGCGCTAGTCTCCTCCCCCTCCACCCCCTTTCCAAATCATGACTTACCAACTAGCCCAAACTTCCACTTTGCTTAAGGGAGGGTATCTGTTGCTGTACCAATCGCTTGGTCCAAGTGGTTTTTATCAAAATAATAATAAAAAGGAAGGAAAAGATTATTGCTAGCTGCTTTGACGCCGCTATGTTTTCTGTTCGACGCTGTGCTGAGTTGCGCGGTAACTTGACTAGAACGCTTCGTTGGTTCACATACGGGACAGAGCAACGGAGCCACTGCCGCCGCCGTCCGTGTTCTCCTGTTCGCGCCGAGTGCGCAGAAGAACCGTGAGGGAGAATTATGACCTTGACCGAACACTCAGTTTTTTTCCACGCCTCGCAGCTCTCGCAGTCAGTCTGTCGCTGTCCTCCGCTCGCCGCGGGGCACTCTGGAAATTCAGGTGCAATGCAGTTAATTTCGAAGATTTTGCGTTCACTTCTTTTTTCTCGTGTTTACGTAATCACGTGAACACGAAGGCCGCTACGTCTAGAAAAGTTTGACCCGGACGTGATTCGAACACGCTACTTTCTCTACAATTTAAACACCCACGCGAAGTTGCTATGAAAGTTTGTTTGTCTTTTTGCACGTGCCTGTTCACCATTTTACTGACCTTTGTTGTCTTTTTTTTTTCAGGCTCAGCAACCTCAAGACAAGCCGGCTTTTGAAATGTCCCGAGGTCACGCCGATCGCTTCCTCAACACGCCGGCGTTTGCCCACGGCGCGCCATCTGGTTACAGCGTCAGGACACGCCGCGCGACTGCGGCGACAGCGGGGACACCTGGTGTCGACTATCCGCACAAAGATGGCGCCCCGGAGGACAAGCGCGGCCGGTTCCCCTGCTGGCCTATCGTCATGCCGCCCGCATCCCGGGTCACGCAGGCAGATGATTGGTGACGTAGAATTTTATTCTTCCAATGCGTTCTGTCGGGTGCTGCGTGTATTCCCGAAGAACAACTCTGCCGTTTATTTCTATGCCTGGCAGAACCGGTCACGATGGCTCAATATTTTGAGTGTTCGTATCCTAACTCGAGTACTCGGGATCGAATACCGTCCGCTGCTGCCACGTTTCGGGGGAAGCAAGACGAAGAAGACGTGATCGTGCATGCCATGTCAGCGCACGTTACAGAACTGAAGCTGTTCGGAATCATTCGGAGCTCTCCACTACGGCACCTATTTACTTCTATCTTCTTTGACGCCCTGCTTCACCCGATCACTGTGCGGCTGAGGTTACCATCGAAAAGTGAGACAGTTACTACTCCTTTCACTACCTAATAACGAATGCGTGGTCCACTCTGCAGGCTTCGCGGCGATGGCAGCGTGGGGTTCGCCCTGAACACCCACCTGGACCGGCAGTGTACAACCACGGTGGATTCGTGCAACTCGAGTCCCGTGCCGGCCATAGTGGTACACGCTGAGGAGCACGACGACTCGCACCTCCACCGCAATCCTGCGTCCGCCGTGGCCTCCCGCCGCTTCCGGCGCAACGCTCAGCTCATGGCCGAGCTCATGGGCGCTCACGTTGTCCGGCGGCGCCAGCCAAAGGTATATCGAATCAGAACTTGTATCTCGCTCCGCCAGTAATTTCAACTTTTGATGTTTCGCCTGTTAAAGGGCCACCCGGAAATTTTTTCGACGTTTACAAGTTTCAACGAAATTTCTTCTCGAAGTCATGATTGCTGGTGGTGAACGGCACGACTGACAACAGTTTAGTTCGATCACGAAACCATTTTGAAGATATCTCGGCGCGTGGTGACGCCACACTTGGCGCTGCCTGGCATGACGCAGACGGATCGCGGTTTGTGCCTTGTGGTTCCTGAAGTGATTGTGGCAGACGGTGTTGTGTTGTGGGACGCAAGCGTATCACTTGGAAAAGATAAGGGTAGGTCTTCCGCGAACAGACGAGGCGATTTGCGAACAGCGTGATCTTTGCTGCTCGGAGCCTCAGCTCAAGCTTGCATCCAAGAGCACGTGTTTTCTCTCAAAATATAACACGGGAGTGCTAGAAAGGGGGTGTATTTTTGGAGGTATAGTGTTCGGTTTCTCGAAACTACTGCACGAGATTGTGGGGGACGAATATCCTGCGCCGACGTTACATGTAAAAGACCAACTAAAGAATGAAAATTCCGATGCGTCGCAAACGCCGTCCCATGTGCTGACTGCGCAGCTGTGAATATCAACGAGTCGGGGAATTTTTCAAGAAATCGCGTCTGGAAAAAGTGTAGAACAGTTTCTAGAGAATACATGCAAGCACCCATGTTTAATTACATCCCAAAGAACGTAGACCATAATGTGCTACCTATTGAGCGATGTTCGCTCTCGATTAGGCCAGTTCTTTGCACGGATGAATTTTAAAAAAATCGGGACAGATAAATACAAAGTCAGTGTATATAGGCCCTTAACTGACTACGGTCAGAATACCACAAGACAGACGCGGATCCTGACCGCGGCTGTCGAATTTCGACGGAGGCGAAATTCTAGAGGGCCGTGTAGTGTGCGATGTCGTCGCACGTTAAAGAACCCCAGGAGAACGAAATTTCCGGAGCCCTTCACTATGGCGTCCCTCATAGCCTGGGTCGCTTTGACACGTTTAACTCCCATAACTCATGAACCATACCACCAGAGTTTAAAAGAGGTCGACACCGAGTACAAATTAACCTACATTGTTAGATTCACTTTTTCTTTATTTTCACTTCAGATATTATAAAACGTTTGCAAACTATTACAACGTTATAACGACAGACAGGCTACCCTCTATGAAAACGGAGCTTTTATAAGCAAAAAAAAAAGACACCGGTGTGCCTTTAATCACACCATACATTGTGATACATCATATTACCTGGAGTTGTTTCTTCACGATTTCGGCCTGGCCGTCGCAGGACTGGGAGTTCGTGCTGCGCGACCGTCGTAGCCAGACTGTCATGCTCGAAGAGAAGCTGCAGACGTATCAGGCCGAGCTCGCCGAACTCGAGGACAGGCTGCAACGAAAACAACGCCAGTGGCTGGAGGCGGATGCGGCCTTCCTCGAGAACCTGCGAACCTGTGGCGACAGGGGGCGCCTGCTACAGGTGCGTCTTAGGGTAGACACCTTCAGCATACCGTGTACCCGCCGCGGTGGCTCAGTGGTTAGGGCGCTCGACTACTGATCCGGAGTTCCCGGGTTCGAACCCGACCGCGGCGGCTGCGTTTTTGTGGAGGAAAAACGCTAAGGCGCCCGTGTGCTGTGCGATGTCAGTGCACGTTAAAGATCCCCAGGTGGTCGAAATTATTCCGGAGCCCTCCACTACGGCACCTCTTTCTTCTTTCACTCCCTCCTTTATCCCTTCCCTTACGGCGCGGTTCAGGTGTCCAACGATATATAAGACAGATACTGCGCCATTTCCTTTCCCCAAAAAACCAACTATTATTATTAATTATTATACCGTGTACCGTGTTACATATCTTGACCAGTGAGTAATAAAGATAACGGACAGTAGGGACAAAAATGCTAAATAAATTATCGCACAGGAAGTGTAAATGTGAGAATAACGGCTCGTTCATTGTCCGGAGTGAAATAATGTCACCATACTGCAGCATTCTTATTAGTTTAAGGGCAGGGACCTCACCAGGCCGGAGCATTCCCAGTGGTTGGAGGGAAGTGATGCCACCAGACCTGTAGTGACGTCACTTCTAATAAAGGCATCGACAGCTGCTAATGCTGTCACGTTGGCAACACATAATGGAACTAGAGGTCCCTGTGAATTTGTTTTTCTTTCGGTGCATGCGAGCCTAAGTGGGTTTCACATGCCCTTTATTTCTCACGGCGCAGGTCGCTCGAGAGTTCCGCGGGTTGCCTACCAGACCGAACGCCTGCAAGACAGCATTCCGTCTCAGCTGTTTCCCGTAATGGATCCCCGGGTTCCTTTCTTGTTGCTGCTCGAGCGATAAAGCAGTCTGCTCCCCCTTTTTTGAGCTGCATCTTATTGCTTTTGTAGCGAGAGCTACACTACGCCAGCTCTTCGAGCCTTCAGCGTGGCCGCCCTTGAACTCCGTGGGGCGCCGTGACTGGTCACGTGGTTGGTCACGTGGTGCGGAGCAGCTGCCGGCGGCGCGGCGCGCCGGCGAAACCGAGTGGAGGGGTGGTGGAGAGAGGGAGAGAGAGTGAATCCACGTCCGGAGACGAATATGAAGAAGGAACGCCCCGCGAAACGGAGCGGCGAAAGACTGACTTCGCAATTCGACTGAGCGAGTTCCACTCGGCCAGCTGTAGCTCGCTATCGCGTCACTCCAGGTTTAACCAGAGCTAAACCACAGCCATTTTTTTCATCTAGTCTGAATTGCAATATTTGCTTTCGATGTGCTGCACTTTTGGACAACATATGGGTTCTGCGAGGAGTCAGGTTTTCCGCAGGACTACGACAGCTATTCCGCTTCCCCTGACCACAACCCCTCCCCACCTGAACCAGTTCTTGAAGTCAATAGCGCTGTTTCCTCCTCCTCCTCCTCCTGCTCCTCCTTCTCCTCGTGCTAGCTATTGAAACGATATATTTCTTTCCTGCCCAAAACGGACTAATAATAATAATAATTGGTTTTCGGGGAAAGGAAATGGCGCAGTATCTGTCTCATATATCATTGGACACCTGAACCGCGTCGTAAGGGAAGGGATAAAGGAGGTAGTGAAAGAAGAAAGGAAGAAAGAGGGTCCGTAGTGGAGGGCTCCGGCATAATTTCGACCACCTGGGGATATTTAACGTGCACTGACATCGCACAGCACTTGGGCGCCTTAGTGTTTTTCCTCCAAAACGGACTGAAATTTAAGTGTGGGCGGAAACAAACAAGTAGCAAAATAGGGGCGCATCGTCGAATTGGAGGTTTGTGAAGTATTTTAAAATTCGCCAAGACAAATGAACGTTTTCAGCAATTTGTACTGAACCATGCTAAAACCACTACGGTCTAAGTAAAAAAGCTGCAGAGAATGTTTACTGCATTCGAACCAGCGCGAAAGCACGGATGTTTGCCTAGTATAAGACGACGAAGAGTGGGCTGTGCCGCGCCCATACAAAAATTTCTTTAGACTGTCTATAGGCTGTTCATAGACTTCTGTCTATAAAGTCTACAGACACACTATAGACAAGCCTAGAGCGCAATCTATAGGCAATACAAATCCTATAGACAGTCTATAGACATTCTATTGGACTCTACTGGCCATGCCTTTAGGATATTCTTTTGTCTTATAGAAGTCTA